>NC_084629.1:42412533-42420033 GCF_033978795.1 Nerophis ophidion | reverse complement strand
GCACAGGTGGAGGTGGACCTGCTTGTGACGTCATGTAATGTGGTGCACAGGTGGAGGTGGACCTGCTTGTGACGTCATGTGAGGTGGTGCACAGGTGGAGGTGGACCTGCTTGTGACGTCATGTAATGTGGTGCACAGGTGGAGGTGGACCTACTTGTGACGTCATGTAAGGTGGTGCACAGGTGGAGGTGGACCTGCTTGTGACGTCATGTAATGTGGTGCACAGGTGGAGGTGGACCTGCTTGTGACGTCATGTAATGTGCACAGGTGGAGGTGGACCTGCTTGTGACGTCATGTAATGTGGTGCACAGGTGGAGGTGGACCTGCTTGTGACGTCATGTAATGTGGTGCACAGGTGGAGGTGGACCTACTTGTGACGTCATGTAAGGTGGTGCACAGGTGGAGGTGGACCTGCTTGTGACGTCATGTGAGGTGGTGCACAGGTGGAGGTGGACCTGCTTGTGACGTCATGTAATGTGGTGCACAGGTGGAGGTGGACCTACTTGTGACGTCATGTAAGGTGGTGCACAGGTGGAGGTGGACCTGCTTGTGACGTCATGTAATGTGGTGCACAGGTGGAGGTGGACCTGCTTGTGACGTCATGTAATGTGGTGCACAGGTGGAGGTGGACCTGCTTGTGACGTCATGTAATGTGGTGCACAGGTGGAGGTGGACCTGCTTGTGACGTCATGTAATGTGGTGCACAGGTGGAGGTGGACCTGCTTGTGACGTCATGTAATGTGGTGCACAGGTGGAGGTGGACCTGCTTGTGACGTCATGTAATGTGGTGCACAGGTGGAGGTGGACCTGCTTGTGACGTCATGTAATGTGGTGCACAGGTGGAGGTGGACCTGCTTGTGACGTCATGTAAGGTGGTGCACAGGTGGAGGTGGACCTGCTTGTGACGTCATGTAATGTGGTGCACAGGTGGAGGTGGACCTGCTTGTGACGTCATGTGAGGTGGTGCACAGGTGGAGGTGGACCTGCTTGTGACGTCATGTAATGTGGTGCACAGGTGGAGGTGGACCTACTTGTGACGTCATGTAAGGTGGTGCACAGGTGGAGGTGGACCTGCTTGTGACGTCATGTAATGTGGTGCACAGGTGGAGGTGGACCTGCTTGTGACGTCATGTAAGGTGGTGCACAGGTGGAGGTGGACCTGCTTGTGACGTCATGTAATGTGGTGCACAGGTGGAGGTGGACCTGCTTCTTCTTTGTGTCCTGCAGGAGAACAACTGTTGTGTGTGTGCAACATACATCTCACTGTTGTGTGTGTGCAACATATTGTTGTGTGTGTGCAACATATTGTTGTGTGTGTGTGCAACATACATCCATCTCACTGTTGTGTGTGTGCAACATATTTTTGTGTGTGTGCAACATACGTCTCACTTTTGTGTGTGTGCAACATATTGTTGTGTGTGTGCAACATATTGTTGTGTGTGTGCAACATATTGTTGTGTGTGTGCAACATATTGTTGTGTGTGTGTGCAACATACATCCATCTCACTGTTGTGTGTGTGTGCAACATCCATCTCACTGTTGTGTGTGTACAACATATTGTTGTGTGTGTGCAAAATACATCTCACTGTTGTGTGTGTGCAACATATTGTTGTGTGTGTGCAACATCCATCTCACTGTTGTGTGTGCAACATCCATCTCACTATTGTGTGTGTGCAACATATTGTTGTGTGTGCAACATACATCCATCTCACTGCTGTGTGTGTGCAACATATTGTTGTGTGTGCAACATACGTCTCACTGTTGTGTGTGTGCAACATATTGTTGTGTGTGTGCAACATACGTCTCACTGTTGTGTGTGTGCAACATATTGTTGTGTGTGTACAACATACATCCATCTCACTGTTGTGTGTGTACAACATATTGTTGTGTGTGCAACATATGTCTCACTGTTGTGTGTGTGCAACATACGTCTCACTGTTGTGTGTGTGCAACATATTGTTGTGTGTGTGCAACATATTGTTGTGTGTGTGCAACATACATCTCACTGTTGTGTGTGTGCAACATATTGTTGTGTGTGTGCAACATACATCCATCTCACTGTTGTGTGTGTGCAACATATTGTTGTGTGTGTGCAACATACATCTCACTGTTGTGTGTGTGCAACATCCATCCATCTCACTGTTGTGTGTGTGCAACATATTGTTGTGTGTGTGCAACATACATCTCACTGTTGTGTGTGTGCAACATCCATCCATCTCACTGTTGTGTGTGTGCAACATATTGTTGTGTGTGTGCAACATACATACGTCTCACTGTTGTGTGTGTGCAACATATTGTTGTGTGTGTGCAACATTTGCTGTGTGTTCAACATCCATCCATCTCACTGTTGTGTGTGCAACATATTGTTGTGTGTGTGCAACATCCATCTCACTGTTGTGTGTGCAACATATTGTTGTGTGTGTGCAACATCCATCTCACTGTTGTGTGTGCAACATTTGCTGTGTGTGCAACATCCATCTCACTGTTGTGTGTGTGCAACATATTGTTGTGTGTGTGCAACATCCATCTCACTGTTGTGTGTGCAACATATTGTTGTGTGTGTGCAACATCCATCTCACTGTTGTGTGTGCAACATATTGTTGTGTGTGTGCAACATCCATCTCACTGTTGTGTGTGCAACATTTGCTGTGTGTGCAACATCCATCTCACTGTTGTGTGTGTGCAACATTTTGTTGTGTGTGTGCAACATCCATCTCACTGTTGTGTGTGCAACATATTGTTGTGTGTGTCCAACCTCCATCAGACTACTTCTGCAGGCCAGAAAGGCGCAGCTGCTCCCCCAAGAGGGTCAGCGTCATTCCGCGCGCGTGTTCTCTCCTTGATTATACGCGGCCAGCCCATCAAAGCCGCCATAATTACTGTCATTTCAACCTTATTTATTCTAATGCAGTTTCCCTTCTCTGCGGGTAATTATGAGCAATTTTTACCTCTCTCTTTCTCTTTCTCTTTCTCTCTCTCTGTCTCTCACAGGATCTTTTTTGGGGGTCCGGGGGCCGCGGACAAAAGAGACGCGCGGCTCTGAAAGAAACACGCTGCTGCAAAAATGGAGAAGGGGAACATTTTTTTTTTTTTAAATGGCGAAATAGGTGAGCTGCTGTTCTGTCAGACTGACTGTGACGTGCAGGGGGGGGGGGGGGGGGGCTGAGGATGAGGAGGATGAGGATGAAGATGCCGCTGCTGCAAATTGCTTGCAGGTGGAGGAGGATGCAGACGTAAGCATGCACACACGCGCGCACACACACACACACACTCACTCACACAAACACACACTGACGCACTCACGCGCACACACACATGCACGTGCACATACACACGTACACACATACACACACACATTTGCACACTCACGTGCACGTACACACGCACATGCACGTGCACCACACTCATGCACACACACACACACACACATGTACGTGCACACACACTCATGCACAATCACACACGAGCACGTGCACTCACACGCACATGCCCACACACTTGCACGTGCACACACACTCACGCGTACACAGACAAGCACGTGCACACACACACACACATGCACACGAGCACGTTCACAAACACACACACATGTACACGCAAGTGCACACACACACACACTTGCACGTGCACACACACTCATGCGTACACAGACAAGCACGTGCACACACACACACGTGCACACGAGCACGTTCACAAATACACGCGTATGTACACACAAGTGCACACACACACACACATGCATGTGCGCACACACACATGCACAAACACACGCAAGCATGTTCACAAACACACACACACACAAGTGCACAAACACATGCACACGCCAGTGCACACGCGCACACACTCATGCGCACACACGCAAGCACGTTCACAAACACACACAAACACACACACACACACACACACACACACACACACACACACACACGCACACAAGTGCACACACATGCACACGCCAGTGCACACGCGCACACAAACATGCACGTGCGCACACACTTTTGCACACTCACTCGCACACACGCGCACCCACGTGCACACACACACACACACACACACACACACACACACACACACACACACACACACACACGTGTCACAATGAGCACACGTGCACGCTGGGAAAAAGTGGCATTGAGGATGAATATTGATAAAGCAGGTGAGATATAAAAGCAGGTGAGATATAAAAGCATGCACGAGTGACGTGAACAAAAAAAACCCACCTTTAAGCTTCAGGTGAAAGGCAAACCTGCGTAAAAGTTGAAAAACAAGACGAATTCCCACGCACGCGCTCACGCCCGCACGTCATGATGTCATCTGCAGGGCGCAGCAAACATGAGTGAAGATGTCTGCTTTATTCCTCCTCTTTATAGCAAATGCTGATTATTAGCATAAATGTTTACTCCTCATTACGCTGATGACATTGTGCACTCCGGGTCTTGGTAATCTTTGCGGGGGGGGGAATTATGAGTCTTTTTTTTTTTTTTTTAACACCCTCCCCGAAATGTGAAAGCAGCAGCAATTGAGGCTTAATTCTGCCTGGGCTGCACACTGACGTCATCAGTTGTCAAGTTGCTGCATGACTACAACTCTTGCACTTTATTGTGTACACTGTTTATAATGTACAGTGTTTATAATGTACAGTGTTTATGGTGCACACTGTTTATAATGTACACTGTTTATAATGTACAGTGTTTATGGTGTACACTGTTTATAATGTACACTGTTTATAATGTACAGTGTTTATGGTGCACACTGTTTATAATGTACACTGTTTATAATGTACAGTGTTTATGGTGTACACTGTTTATAATGTACACTGCTTATCATGTACCGTGTTTATGGTGTACACTGTTTATTGTGTTACTGTTTATTGTGTACAGTGTTTATGATGTACTGTACAGTGTTTGTGGTGTACAGTGTTTATGATGTACAGTGTTTATGGTGTACAGTGTTTATGATGTATACTGTTTATGGTGCACAGTGTTTACGGTGTACAGTGTTTATGATGTACAGTGTTTATGGTGTACAGTGTTTATGATGTACACTGTTTATGGTGTACAGTGTTTACGGTGTACAGTGTTTATGATGTACAGTGTTTATGATGTACAGTGTTTACGGTGTACAGTGTTTATGATGTACAGTGTTTATGGTGTACAGTGTTTATGATGTACAGTGTTTATGGTGTACAGTGTTTATGGTGTACAGTGTTTATGGTGTACAGTGTTTATGATGTACAGTGTTTACGGTGTACAGTGTTTATGATGTACACTGTTTATGGTGTACAGTGTTTATGATGTACAGTGTTTATGGTGTACGGTGTTTATGGTGTACAGTGTTTATGATGTACACTGTTTATGATGTACAGTGTTTATGGTGTACAGTGTTTATGGTGTACAGTGTTTATGGTGTACAGTGTTTATGATGTACAGTGTTTATGGTGTACAGTGTTTATGATGTACACTGTTTATGGTGTACAGTGTTTATGATGTACAGTGTTTATGGTGTACGGTGTTTATTGTGTACAGTGTTTATGATGTACAGTGTTTATGGTGTACAGTGTTTATGGTGTACAGTTTTTATGATGTACAGTGTTTATTGTGCACAGTCCTTATGATGTACAGTGTTTATGATGTACAGTGTTTATGGTGTACAGTGTTTATGATGTACACTGTTTATGGTGCACAGTGTTTACGGTGTACAGTGTTTATGATGTACAGTGTTTATGGTGTACAGTGTTTATGATGTACACTGTTTATGGTGTACAGTGTTTACGGTGTACAGTGTTTATGATGTACAGTGTTTATGGTGTGCAGTGTTTACGGTGTACAGTGTTTATGATGTACAGTGTTTATGGTGTACAGTGTTTATGATGTACACTGTTTATGATGTACAGTGTTTATGGTGTACAGTGTTTATGGTGTGTAATGTTTATGATGTACAGTGTTTATGGTGTACAGTGTTTATGATGTACAGTGTTTATGATGTACAGTGTTTATTGTGTACAGTGTTTATTGTGCACAGTGTTTATGATGTACAGTGTTTATGATGTACAGTGTTTATGGTGTACAGTTTTTATGATGTACAATGTTTATTGTGCACAGTGCTTATGATGTACAGTGTTTATGATGTACAGTGTTTATGATGTACAGTGTGGATGATGTTGATGCTGCAGTAAAAGTGAGACCCCACATTAGGAGGACTTCAATAGTTCAGAAAGATGTTAGTAATTGCAGGTTTTCACCCGTGAATGAAATCCCAGTGAGGACAAAGAAGTGTGACATTTACATCTTGCACTATTTGGAGGAACACAACTAAGTACATTATAGTCAGCGCCCACAGACGCTGCATCCAAATATGAATTTATTTTTATCCACGCTGAAAGAGAAGTGTTTTATTCCTTTTCTACACTTCTTTCTTCTCCAATTGCTTACACACTGAATTTTGCATTTTCACACACTTCACAAAAGTCTGCACACAGTAAACATAACCACTGTGCAGATGTGCACAATATTAATATCAACAATTAATATAATTATATTAATACTAATAAGTTGTATTCAAACCCGTTTCCATACGAGTTGGGAAATTGTGTTAGATGTAAATATAAACAGAATACAATGATTTGCAAATCCTTTTCAAGCCATATTCAGTTGAATATGCTACAAAGACAACATATTTGATGTTCAAACTGATAATAATTTTTCTTTTTGCAAATAATCATTAACTTTAGAATTTGATGCCAGCAACACGTGACAAAGAAGTTGGGAAAGTTGGCAATAAATACTGATAAAGTTAAGAAATGCTCATCAAACACTTATTTGGAACATCCCACAGGTGTGCAGGCTAATTGGGAACAGGTGGGTGCCATGATTGGCTATAAAAACAGCTTCCCAAAAAATGCTCAGTCTTTCACAAGAAAGGATGGGGCGAGGTACACCCCTTTGTCCACAACTGCGTGAGCAAATAGTCAAACAGTTTAAGAACAACCTTTCTCAAAGTGCAATTGCAAGAAATTGAGGGATTTCAACATCTACGGTCCATAATATCATCAAAAGGTTCAGAGAATCTGGAGAAGTCACTCCACGTAAGCGGCATGGCCGGAAACCAACATTGAATGACCGTGACCTTCCATCCCTCAGAACGGCACTGTATCAAAAACCGACATCAATCTCTAAAGGATATCGCCACATGGGCTCAGGAACACTTCAGAAAACCACTGTCACTAAATACAGTTGGTCGCTACATCTGTAAGTGCAAGTTAAAGCTCTACTATGCAAAGCGAAAGCCATTTATCAACAACATCCAGAAACGCCGCCAACTTCTCATGGCCCGAGATCATCTAAGATGGACTGATGCAAAGTGGAAAAGTGTTCTGTGCTCTGACGAGTCCACATTTCAAATTGTTTTTGGAAATATTCGACATTGTGTAATCCAGACCAAAGGGGAAGCGAACCATCCAGACTGTTATCGACGCAAAGTTGAAAAGCCAGCATGTGTGAT
>NC_084629.1:42280033-42407533 GCF_033978795.1 Nerophis ophidion | reverse complement strand
TCTTACTTTTGTCTTTATTTTACCATGTAAAAAACATCTTTACCATGAATTGATTAACGTGGACCCCGACTTAAACTTATTGGGGTGTTACCATTTAGTGGTCAATTGTACGGAATATGTACTGTACTGTGCAAACTACTAATTACAAGTTTCAATCAATCAATTATTTATTTTTTTGCCATTGCTCAAAAACCAAAAATAATGACAAAAAACATCCATGTTATAATGAATCATTTTCAAACCTCCAATTAGTTCAAATATTTCACTCTTTAATGTTTTATGTGGTAAATATTGCATATATTGTGCAGTTGCCATATAAAAACAATTTTTTCTTTGACAATAGAGCATAAAACAAACAAAATAATAGTAAAACGTAAAATCGACAGATATATCTGAAGTTGATCTCGTAACTTAAGTGTTGAAAGTTAAAAAAATAATAATAAAAATGTATCACTTTCTGAGTGGGGCACCTTTTGGTTTCCAAATATACTCAGTGGTATTTTATTATCTTTTCACTGTGATTACTCAAAAATATAAAATAATTAAAATCAATGGTGTCCTGCATTATTGATCTTTTAGGGCTCTAATTACTAAATACTGCATATTTCAGTGTGACTATGAAAAAAACACAGATGTTTTTGACAGTAATGCTATAAAACCTTTTTTTTTAAAGTTGATATAGAGATTTAAAGTAAGCGTTGAATAAAAAATAAAAATGTTTTTACCTATTTTTAACATTTTAATAACTTAGACCCTTTATGGTCCCCGGGACCTCCAAAGGTAAAATACATTTTAAGAAATCCATATATTTTGTTATGGTTTGAAAATGAAAAATATCAAAATAGCCCCCGCATGTTTTAATTTTTCCATGTGCGGCCCTCAGTGGAAAAAGTTTGGACACCCCTGTATTAGATCATCCACAAGTGTGGCTTTTCTCTCTGCAATTTTAACGTTTGTGGCTTTTTTTCCATGGCCGACGTGATTGTTGCAAGCAGCCCTATGGGGAAAGTCTAATATAATAAATCGTGTTAATACTGTCAATAAAGGAAGTGAGAGTTCAGAGGAACATTTTTTTTTATTTAAATAATCATATCGAGCACAGGTAAAAAAAATAAATAGAACACAAACACATGGTACAAAAAAAATCAGATGCAGAACAATCAGTAGCTTTGGTAAATGATTTGTTTTTGCAACCAATAGCTTTAAAAAACATGCATTTATAAAATAATCATATTTACAGACGTGCAGAATTGATGCAGATGGAGGAAACGTCTGTTGAATATTCTTCACACAATAACAAAATGATGACGTCATGTAGAAAAAAGGCACCATACGTTGACTTGACGTCATGACGGGGAGGATTTTTTTTGCAGGGAAAAAAGATAATAATAATTATTATTATCAATATTATTACTATAATAAAAGTGGTTCGTTCGTTCGTTCATTTGTTCCTGGAAATGAACAAAAATAAATAAATACAAAAATAAGTGTTGAGACTGTGGATCTACATATGTGCACCAGGTCCATGTTTTGGCTTCCACTCGTAAAAATGTATTGAGATGGAGAAAACGTCTGTTTGATTATCCATCACACAATTACAAAAATGATGAGGTCATGTAGAAAAAGGCACCGTACGTTGACTTGAGCTACATCATGACGGCCAAGGATGGGCTTTTTTTTTTAGCAGGGAAAAAAAGTTAAGTCCGGCTTTAATAATAATTAAAATAATAATTATCAATTATTATTATTATCATCATTACTATTATAATAATTATTATTATTATAAAAGTGGTTCATTCATTTGTTCCTGGACATAAACAAAATAAATAAATACAAAATTAAATGTGGAGACTGTGGATTTTTTTTGTGTTTTGGCTTCCGCTCGTAAAAATGTATTGAGATGGAGGAAACGTCTGTTTGAATATTCATCACACAATTACAAAAATGATGAGGTCATGTAGAAAAAGGCACCGTACGTTGACTTGAGCTACATCATGACGGGCAAGGATGTTTTTTTTTTTTGTTTTTGTTTTTTTTTGCAGGGAAAAAAGTCAAGTCCGGCTTTAGTAATAATTATCAATTATTATCATCATCATTACTATTATTATAATAATTACTATAATAAAAGTGGTTCATTAATTTGTTCCTGGACATAAACTAAATAAATATAAAATTAAGTGTTGGGACTGTGGATTTTTTGTGTGTTTTGGTTTCCTCTCGTAAAAATGTATGGTCTCTTTGAATATTCATCACACAATTACAAAAATGATGAGGTCATGTAGAAAAAGGCACCGTACGTTGACTTGAGCTACATCATGACGGGCAAGGATGGTCATTTTTTTTTGCAGGGGAAAAAGTCAAGTCCGGCTTTAATAATAATTATAATAATTATTATCAATTAATATTATTATTATCATCATTACTATTATAATAATAATTATTATTATTATAAAAGTGGTTCATTCATTTGTTCCTGGACATAAACAAAGTAAATAAATACAAAATTAAATGTGGAGACTGTGGATTTTTTTTGTGTTTTGGCTTCCTCTCGTAAAAATGTATTGAGATGGAGGAAACGTCTGTTTGAATATTCATCACACAGTTACAAAAATGATGAGGTCATGTAGAAAAAGGCACCGGACGTTGACTTGAGCTACATCATGACGGGCAAGGATGGTTTTTTTTTTTTTTTTTTTTGCAGGGAAAAAAGTCAAGTCCGGCTTTAGTAATAATTATCAATTATTATCATCATCATTACTATTATTATAATAATTACTATAATAAAAGTGGTTCATTAATTTGTTCCTGGACATAAACAAAATAAATATAAAATTAAGTGTTGGGACTGTGGATTTTTTGTGTGTTTTGGTTTCCTCTCGTAAAAATGTATGGTCTCTTTGAATATTCATCACACAATTACAAAAATGATGAGGTCATATAGAAAAAGGCACCGTACGTTGACTTGAGCTACATCATGACGGGCAAGGATGGTCATTTTTTTTTGCAGGGGAAAAAGTCAAGTCCGGCTTTAATAATAATTATAATAATTATTATCAATTATTATTATTATTATCATCATTACTATTATAATAATAATTATTATTATAAAAGTGGTTCATTCATTTGTTCCTGGACATAAACAAAATAAATAAATACAAAATTAAATGTGGAGACTGTGGATTTTTTTTGTGTTTTGGCTTCCGCGTAAAAATGTATTGAGATGGAGGAAACGTCTGTTTGAATATTCATCACACAATTACAAAAATGATGAGGTCATGTAGAAAAAGGCACCGGACGTTGACTTGAGCTACATCATGACGGGCAAGGATGTTTTTTTGTTTTTTTTTCCTGGGATAAAAGTCAAGTCTGGCTTTAGTAATAATTATAATAATTATCAATTATTATTATCATCATCATTACTATTATAATAATAATTACTATAATAAAAGTGGTTCATTAATTTGTTCCTGGACATAAACAAAATAAATACAAAATTAAGTGTTGGGACTGTAGATTTTTTGTGTGTTTTGGCTTCCTCTCGTAAAAATGTATGGTCTCTTTGAATATTCATCACACAATTACAAAAATGATGAGGTCATGTAGAAAAAGGCACCGTACGTTGACTTCAGTTACATCATGACGGGCAAGGATGGCCTTTTTTTTTTTTTTTGCAGGGAAAAAGTCAAGACCGGCTGTAATAATAATAATAACAATAATAATAATAATTATTATTATACTTATTATAACTATATTAAAAGTAGTTCATTCGTTCATTTTTTTCCTGGACATAAACAAAATAAATAAATAGAAAAATAAGTGTTGAGACTGTGGATCTATATATGTGCGCCAGGTCCATGTTTTGGCTTCCGCTCGTAAAAAGAAGGGCGCGACAACAACAACAAAAATGAGGAGTTGGACTTCAGAATATCGTGCCTGCGCTGATGAGGGCGTTGTTGTTGTTGTTGTGGTGGTGGTGGTGTTGTTGGTGTTGGTGGAGCAGCGGCTGCAGGTGCTGGGAGTTCGTGTTGGAGTACCAGGAGTAGTTGGCCAGAAAGGAGGATGAGGATGATGAGGATGGGGAGGAGGAGGAGGAGGAAGAAGGCGCGCCGAGGATGGGGGGGCTGTCGGTGCCGGGGGTCATCGTGCTCATGCCCGCAGTCTGTGGAAAGTCCCAGGCGCTGGGCGGGGACGCGCACGGCGGGGACTCGCTGGCGGGCACGTGTTGATCCGCCGGGATTTCTCCGTTCTTCCACAGCTTCTTGAACTTGGAGCGCCGGTTCTGGAACCAGATCTTCACCTGTGGAGCGAGGGGGAGATGTTACGTCACGTCAGGACACGCCCACGCAGGGTCGGAGCGCGCGTGCCGGCCTGACAGCTCACCTGCGTCTGCGTCAGACCCAGCGAGGCCGCCAGCTCGGCGCGCTCCGGCAGCGCCAAGTACTGCGTCTTCTGGAACCTTCTCTGCAGCGCCGCCAGTTGGAAGCTGGAGTAAATAGTTCGAGGTTTTCGGACTTTCTTTGGTTTGCCGTTCACCATCCGGATTTCTGGCTCGCTCTCTTCTTTCTCTGCAGGGGTGACACATACTTGGACTTTGACGCACCATTTAGACCAAGACCACTTAGAGCAGGAGTGGCAACATGCACTCTAAAAAATGTTGGCTTAAAAATAACCCAACTGTTGGGTCAGAAAAGGACCAACCCCTTATTCGCGTAATTTTAACTCATTTTAACTTTGTATTTTTTTTACCCTTTTTATACTGTGTAGGACTTTGATATTTAAAAACATGTAAAGTGCGTTTATTATTATTATAAATTATTATTATTATTGTAACCTATTTTTATGGTTTTGCCTCTTTGGGATGTTAAGTTCCTCTTATACAGTATAGGTCTTGAGCTCTTATTTTGAAGGCGAAAAGACCTATACTGTATGACAGGAATTTAACATCACAAAGAGGCAAAACCATAAAAATAGGTTACATTATTATTATTATTATCATTTTAACTCAACATTCTGGGTTCATTTTTTTCAACCCAAATTTTTGTTGAATTATTTAACCTAAAAGTTGAGTTATGACAACTTAATGTTGGGTTATTCAAAACCAAACTATCGGGCTGAATTATTTAACCCAGAAGTTGAGTAATGCTAACTCAATGTTGGGTGATAATTATGTTAATGAGATGAATCCATAGTAAAATTCCCTTCAAGAAAAAAAAAGAGAAAAAAAAGCCTTTTACCGTGATGAAAACAACCCAAAAATGACTCAATTTAGAAAACCCAGAAATGTTGTTAAAATAATACCTTTATAACCAGACAAAATGGATTGCTCTTCATAAAAAAATAACTCCAAAATTTAAGCCAACACCAGAAACTCAAATTGCTTTTTTTGTGTGTGTGTGTGTGTGTGTGTGTTGTCGAAAAAAAACCCCAACAATAAAAATGTGGAACAAGAGCAAAAAAAGACCGAATATAAAGAGAAAAAAGCTGAATTTTTTTGAGACATTTGAAAAGTGTAATTATGTGATAAACTTTTTCCTTTTGTTTTGGTAAAAAAATAAGAATGCTGCAAACATATTTTGTTTAGTGTCAGCTTTGCTTTATAAGTGACAACATGTTTTATTTATAGTTATTAGTATTGAAATCTTATCGTTTTGAAAACACAGAAATGGAGATAAAATAATACCCTTAAAACCCCCCAAAAATGGATTGCATAAAAAATACCTCCAAAATTTAACCCCACTAGAAACTCATAATTTGCAAAAGACCTAATTTAATGAGAAAAAAGCTGAAAAAATTCGACACATTTGAAAAGTGTAATTATGTGGGGGACATCCCCCCTCCCCCTCTTGTTTTTTTGGGGGGGTAAAAGAAATAAAAAATGCCTCAAACATATTTAGTTTAATGCCAGCTTTGCGTTATAAGTGACAAAATGTGGAAATTATAGTTATTAGTATTAAAATCTTAGTTTTGAAAACCCAGAAATGGAGATAAAATAATACTCTTATAACCCCCAAAAAATGGATTGCATAAAAAGGAACTCCAAAATTTAACCCAACACTAGAAACTCCTAAATTGCTTTTATTTAGTGCGTTGGCGAAAAAAACTCAATAAAAATGTGGAACAAGAGCGAAAAAGACCTAATGTGATGACAAAAATGCTGAACATTTTTTTTGACACATTTGAAAAGTGTAATTATGTGCGGGACATTTCCCTTTGTTTTTCTTTTGTTTCGTTAAACAAAAAAATATAAATAAAATGCTACAAACCTATTTTGTTTCGTGTCAGCTTTGCGTTATAAAGGTCAAAATGTATTATTTATATTTACGTTTTGAAAACCCAGAAATGGAGTTACATTAATACCCTTATAAACATGTATTATTTATAGTTATTGGTATCAACATTTTAGGTCTTAGTCATCACCTTACGTTTTTTTGCCCGTTTTTTCCTTACATTTTAATACACTTATAACCACCAAAAACCGGATTGCTCTTCATAAAAAAAAAAACCTCCAAAATTTTACCCAACACTGTAAACTCAAATTTGATTTTTTTAGTGTGTGTTGTCGAAAAAAATAAAAAAAATAAAAATGTGGAACAAGAGCAAAAAATAACTCATGTAATGAAAAAAGAAAGCTTACATTTTTTACACAACATTTGAAAAGTATTAATTATGTGGGGGACATTTTCCTTATTTTTTTTCTAAAAAAAAAAAAAAAAAAAAAAAAAAAAGCTACAAACACATTTTGTTAGGTGTTAGCTTTGCGTTATAAGTGACAACATGTATTATTTATTGTTATTGGTATTAAAATCTTATCGTTTTGAAAACCCAGAAATGGAGTTAAAATAGTACACTTATAAACATCCCAAACAAATGGATTGCGCTTCATAAAAAATACCTCCAAAATTTAATCCAACACAAGAAACTCATAAATTGCATTTTGTTTAGTGTTGTTAAAAAAAAAAAAAAAAAAAAGTGGAACAAGAGCAAAAAAGAACAAATTTAATGAAAAAAAAAAAGGTTATTTTTGAAAAGTATAATTATGTGGGTGATATTTTCCTTTCTTTTCTTTTTTTGTTAAAAAAAAAGAAGCTACAAACATATTTTGTTTAGTCTCAGCAACATGTGTTATTTAGAGTTATTGGTATTAAAATCTTATCGTTTTGAAAACCCAGAAACTTAAAAATAATACACTTATAACCCCCAAAAATGAATTGCTCTTCATAAAAAATACCTCCAAAACTTAACCCAACACTAGCAACTCATAAATTGCATTTTTTTAGTGTGTGGTCGAAAAAACAAAAATAAAAATAAAAACGTGGAACAAGAGCAAAAAAGACTTAATGTAATCAGAAAAAAGCTGATTTTTTTTAAATTGACACTATTGGGGATATTTTCCTTTTTTTTGGGGAGTTTAAAAAAAAGCTACAAACATTTAGTTTAATGTCAGCTTTGCGTTATAAGTGACAACATGTATTATTTATAGTTATTTGTATTAAAATGTTATCGTTTTGAAAACCCAGAAATGGAGTTAAAATAATGCACTTATAACCCCCCAAAAATGGATTGCTCTTCATAAAAAAAAAACCCACCAAAATTTAACCCAACACAACTCAAACAAAATTGTGTTTTTATTGTGTGTTGTCGGAAAAAAAAATAAATAAATAAATAAAAACGTGAAACGAGCAAAAAATAATTAATGTAATGAGAAAAAAGCAGATTTTTTTTTTTTTAAATAGACACATTTGGGGTGTTTTTCTTTTTTTTTGTAAGAAAAAAAAGCTACAAACATATTTTGTTTGGTGTCAGCTTTGCGTTATAAGTGACAACATGTATTATTTATAGTTATTTATATTAAAATCTTATCGTTTTGAAAACCCAGAAATGGAGTAAAAATATTACACTTAAACCCCCCCAAAAACGGATTGCTCTTTAAAAAAAACAAACTCAAAAATTTAACCCAACACTAACTACTCATAAATTGCATTTTTTTAGTGTGTTGTCGAAAAAAATAAAAAATAAAAATGTGGAACAAGAACAAAAAAAAAACCTAATGTAATGAGAAAAAAGATGATTTTTTTTTTTTTAAATAATTTGAAACTCTAGGGGACGTTTTCTTATTTTTTTGGGGTTAAAAACATATTTCGTTTGGTGTCAGCTTTGCGTTATAAGTGACAACATGTATTATTTATAGTTATTTATATTAAAATGTTATCGTTTTGAAACCCCAGCAATGGAGTTAAAATAATACACTTATAACCCCACAAAAATGGATTGCTCTTCATAAAAAAAACCTCCAAAATTGAACCCAACACCAACAACTAATGAATTGCGTTTTTTTAGTGTTGTCGAAAAAAAAAAAAAGTGGAACAAGAGCAAAAAAAGACAAATTTAATGAGAAAAAAGCTGTTTTTTTTTAAAAGAATTTGACACATTTGGGGATTTTTTATTTTTATTTTTTTTTGGTTTAAAAAAAAAGAAGCTACAACCATATTTTGTTTAGTGCAAGCTTTGCGTTATAAGTGACAACATGTATTATTTATAGTTATTTATATTAAAATCTTATCGTTTTGAAAAGCCAGAAATGGAGTTAAAATAATACACTTATAACCCCACAAAAATGGATTGCTCTTCATAAAAAAACCCTCCAAAATTTAACCCAACACCAACAACTAATGAATTGCGTTTTTTTAGTGTTGTCGAGAAAAAAAAAAAGTGGAACAAGAGCAAAAAAGACCTATTTAATGAGAAAAAAACAGTTTTTTTTAAGAATTTGACACATTTGGGGATTTTTTATTTTTATATTTTTTTGGTTTAAAAAAAAAAGCTACAAACATATTTTGTTTAGTGCCAGCTTTGCGTTATAAGTGACAACATGTATTATTTATAGTTATTTATATTAAAATCTTATCGTTTTGAAAAGCCAGAAATGGAGTTAAAATAATACACTTATAACCCCACAAAAATGGATTGCTCTTCATAAAAAAACCCTCCAAAATTTAACCCAACACCAACAACTAATGAATTGCGTTTTTTTAGTGTTGTCGAGAAAAAAAAAAGTGGAACAAGAGCAAAAAAGACCTATTTAATGAGAAAAAAACAGTTTTTTTTTAAAGAATTTGACACATTTGGGGATTTTTTATTTTTATATTTTTTTGGTTTAAAAAAAAAGCTACAAACATATTTTGTTTAGTGCCAGCTTTGCGTTATAAGTGACAACATGTGTTATTTATATTAAAATGTTATCGTTTTGAAAACACAGAAATGGAGTTAAAATAATACACTTAAAACCCCCCAAAAATAGATTGCTCTTCATAAAAAAAAAAAACCTCCAAAATTTAACCCAACACCAACAACTCATAAATTGCGTTTTTTTTAGTGTGTTGTCGAAAAAAAAAAGTGGAACAAGAGCAAAAAAAGACAAATTTAATGAGACAAAAAACCTTTTTTTTTTTTAAAGAATTTGACACATTTGGGGATATTTTTCTTTTTTTTTTTTTGGTTTAAAAAAAAAAGCTACAAACATATTTTGTTTAGTGCCAGCTTTGCGTTATAAGTGACAACATGTGTTATTTATAGTTATTTATATTAAAATGTTATTGTTTTGAAAACACAGAAATGGAGTTAAAATAATACACTTAAAACCCCCCAAAAATAGATTGCTCTTCATAAAAAAAAAAAACTCCAAAATTTAACCCAACACCAACAACTCATAAATTGCGTTTTTTTTAGTGTGTTGTCGAAAAAAAAAAAAGTGGAACAAGAGCAAAAAAAGACAAATTTAATGAGGAAAAAACCTTTTTTTTTTTTTAAAGAATTTGACACATTTGGGGATTTTTTATTTTTATATTTTTTTGGTTAAAAAAAAAAAGCTACAAACATATTTTGTTTAGTGCCAGCTTTGCGTTATAAGTGACAACATGTGTTATTTAGAGTAATTTATATTACTATGTTAGGCCTTCCTGTTCTTTTTTTCCTTACATTTTTTTTATTTTTTTACAGTTTTTTCATGGTTTTTGTCACACATGACGAGCGCAGTCTTTAACTAAATGTCATCGGACTGTTCTGTAAGACTTTGGCGTCCATTACCTGTGTCGGTGGGGGCGGGCGAGGTGGAGGGGGGTCCGTAGGAGCCGTAGCCCGCGTAGGGCGCGTCAAAGGCGGGCTGCACGTCGTAAGACCTGGGCTGGTAGTTCAGGGCGCCGCCGTACTGGAAGGAGGCCAGCGGGCCGAAGGGCGAGGGCGCGCATGCGTGTCCGTGTCCGGGCTGCGGGCTGTTGTAGTAGCTGCTGTCCGTGGCCGTGGACACCGGGAGCGTGGGCGACTCCTGCGACTTGTGCAGGCCGTGGTAGCTGCTGGACGTCATCTGGCTGGAGTGCATGTCGGCGCTCAGCGTGTCGAAAACTCCCGTCATCTTCAACTCGTACAGAAAGGTCTAAAAAAGCAGCATCCGGGAGTGGAAAAGAGAGGCGTGTTCCCCGCACCGTGGCCGTGATTATCTGCCACGGTGCGCGCACGGCCGCGCGCTTATGAGGGCGTGCGCGCGCGTCAGGCAGCCAATGATCGCAGCTGACGACTTGCTTTTTTTTTGTTTGTTTTTTTTTTGCTTTCACACCAAACATCTCCGTGGATCAGGAGAGAAAAAAGATTCCTTTATTTATTGGTGGCAAGGAGGCCCACGCAGGCTCGTCCGCTTCTTCTGCGTGGCTTGAGACTTTTATTTGGACGCAACATTTGGACAAAGAGATTTTAGAGCAGAAGTGTCGAAAGTGCGGCGACGTGCACGCTAAAACATGTTGGGTTGAAAATAACCCAGCTGCTGGGTCGGAAAAGGACCAACTCCTTATTTGGGTTATTTTAACTCATTTTAACTAACATTCAAATTTTAAATTTCTATTTTTTAACATTTTGTATACTTTTGCAGCACTTTGATATTTAAAAAAATGTAAATTAGGTCACACATGCAAATCATCATTATTATTATTATTAATATTATTATTATTATTATTATTATTATTATTATTAGGGACCGAATGTCGCTTTGGGACAGAGGACCCTATTGTATTTCTAAGGTTTTATTATTATTATACAGCCGACCCCCTTAAAATGCTTCATAACTCACCAAATTTAACACACACATCAGGACTGGCAAAAATGCGATCTAATCCAAAAAACAAAACTCTAAATTGCGCTCTAGCGCCCCCTAGGGAAAAAACACACAGAAAAACTGCTTGTAACTCCCGTTAGGAATGTCGTAGGGACATGAAACAAAAACCTCTATGTAGGTCTGACTTAGACCTACATTTCATACACTGACTTCCTTCAGCAAAAATCAACAGGAAGTTGGCAAAAACCCCTTCAAAACAAAAGTTTCCTAAAAAATGTCATTTTTGCCTCTAGGAGCTGTAATTTGACCCCCTTAACATGCTTCAAAACTCACCAAATTTAACACACACATCAGGACTGACGAAAATGCAATCTAATAAAAACAAACAAACTCAAATTTGCGCTCTAGCGCCCCCTAGGGAAAAAACACACAGAAAAAGTGCTTGTAACTCCCGTTAGGAATGTCGTAGGGACATGAAACAAAAACCTCTATGTAGGTCTTACTTGGGCCTACATTTCATACACTGACTTACTTCAGCAAAAATCAACAGGAAGTTGGCAAAAACTCCTTTCAAACAAAAGTTTCCTAAAAAATGTCATTTTTGCATCTTTGAGCTGTAATTTGACCCCCTTAAAATGCTTCAAAACTCACCAAACTGGACACACACATCAGGACTGGCGAAAATTGCGATCTAATAAAAAAAACAAAACCCCAAAATTGCGCTCTAGCGCCCCCTAGGAATAAAACACTGACAACACTGCTCTTGGGAAGAAAACACAGACAAAACTGTTTGTAACTTCCGGTAGGAATGTCGTAGGGACATGAAACAAAAACCTCTATGTAGGTCTCACTTAGACCTACATTTCATTCATTGACATCCTTCAGCAAAAATCAACAGGAAGTTGGCAATTACCCCTTCAAAACAAAACTTTTGTAAAACCCTGTCACCTTTTTTCAAATATTATCTCCTCTGAGCGCGTTTGTTGTGTTTGCTTCAAACTCGCACAGGAAAGAGATTAAACCCTTCTGATTAAAATTTGCGCAAAGAGTTTTTGTAACTGCTCCGGTTTTTATTTTACGAGACTTCAAAGAACAGCTGCGCTGATGCTGCTGCACTGCTGCCTTCCAAAGATGGCCGCTTAAAAGCAGGAAGCACCAGCGTGACCACACAATGCAGAGAAGGTAGGTAATGTGCGGGGTAAAGACATGTTGACTGAGTGAAAGAAGGAGGCACCAGTTTGACTCCAGGATACAGAGAAGGTAGGTAACGTGCAGGTAAAGATATGTTGTCTGGGTGATGGCAGGAAGCACCAGCATGTATGGGTGAAAGAAAGAAGCACCAGTGTGACCCTAGGATGCAGGGAAGGTAGGTAAAGTGCAGGTAAAGATACGTTGACTGGGTAAAGGCAGGAAACACCAGCAAAAGTCGGTCCCGTCCATCGCTGCTTGCAGCTTTAATTATTATTATTATTTTAACTCAACATTCTGGGTTAATTTTTTTTAACCTTGACTTTTGCGTTGAATTATTTAACTCAAAAGTTGAGTTATGACAATTTAATGTTGGGTTATTCCCAACCAAAACTATCGGGTTGACTTATTTAACCCTGAAGTTGAGTTATGCGAACTCAATGTTGGGTGACTGTAAATAATTTTAGTGAGATTAATCCATCCATCTGTGATGAGGTGGCGACTTGTCCAGGGTGTTAACTGCCTTCCGCCCGTTTGGAGCTGAGATGGCCACCAGCGCCCCCTGCGAATCAAAAGGGAATACGCGGTAGAAAAAAGGATGGATGGATGGAGATGAATCCATAATAAAATTCCCTTCAAGAAAAAACAAAACCTTTTACTTTTCTCATTGAAAAACAACCCAAAAATGTCTCATTTAGAAAACCCAGAAATGGAGTTAAAATAATCCCCTTATAACCCCAAATGGACTGCTCTTCCCTAAATAAAATAAAAACTCAAACATTTAAACCGACAGGGACAAGCGGTAGGAAATGGATCGATGGACTAGCAATTCCTGAATTGCATTTTTGATAAAAAGAAAAAGAAAAGAAAAAATAATGTTAAATTAAAATAAAAGAAGGTTTTACAGGCTATGGTCAAGAGCAGATTTTTAAAAGCAACAGCGTCCCTGTGTGGTCAAAATCTGCATTGCACTTGTTTTTTCTTGTTCAGGTGAGAATAAACTATCTCAAATATACATTCAGTCAAATAAATCATCATTATTTTACATGATATTTGACACATTTTGAATATTTACTTCATTTAAATCAGAGCTGTCCAAACTATTTCCACTGAGGGCTGCACACTGAAAAATTAAAGCATGCGGGGGCCATTCTGATATTTTTCATTTTCAAAACCAATATAATATATTTATATATATATTTTTTACCTGTAGGGCTCCCGTCAAGTTTGGTCTCAGGAACATGAAAGGGTCTCAGTCACTAAAATGTTAAATCAGTCATTATCCAAATCAACTTTGGGCATATTTGTCAATATAAAGTTGTTGTTTTTTTCAAATTTTATATTTTTTTGTCAAATCCATTTTCTTGGCAAAAACACAAAATAGCCAATATTTTAGTATACTATAATCAATATAACAAAATTGATTTTGAGCAATGACAAATTAAAAAAAAAAGAAAAAAAAGTCCCACAAAAATTCTTGGTGATCCATAAAAGTATTGAACATAACTCATACATTTTGCCCAGTCTATAAAATCCGCTACACCTCCCTGATACCCAAGTACATGTCAAACTACTTCCTTAACGTAAATGAGCGCCATAACCACAACACCAGGGGGAGCTCCACAAACCAGGTTAAACCCAGATTCTGATCTAACAAAGGTCTTAACTCATTCTCTTTCTATGCCACATCAATGTGGAATGCACTCCCAACAGGTGTAAAAGTAAGTGCATCTCTTGCTTTCGGTCCCCTAGAGGGGGGGGTTGCCCACATCCGAGGTCCTCTCCAAGGTTTCTCATAGTCAGCATTGTCACTGGCGTCCCACTGGGTGTGAATTCTCCCTGCCCACTGGGTGTGAGTTTTCCTTGCCCTTTTGTGGGTTCTTCCGAGGATGTTGTAGTCGTAATGATTTGTGCAGCCCTTTGAGACATTTGTGATTTGGGGCTATATAAATAAACATTGATTGATTGATTGATATCCTCCTTCAAAACCGCTCTAAAACAACACCTCCAGGCAACTTCAACACTTTACTAATACCCTCCTCCATTCACATCCCATCTCCCCGGATTATAAACAACTCAAATGTACTTCTAATGTATATACTTGTTCTTATGCTATGTGAACTCACTATGTTCTCTGCTGGCTATACATATCCTACTAAGTAAGAAAAGCTCCTCATCCCACCCCCCGGATTGTAAATAATGTCAATAATTCAATGTATATACTATGATGATTAACTTGTGTGATGACTGTATTATGTTGATAGTATATATTTGTACCATGAATTGATTAACGTGGACCCCGACTTAAACAAGTTGAAAAACTTATTGGGGTGTTACCATTTAGTGGTCAATTGTAGGGAATATGTACTGTACTGTGCAATCTACTAATAAAAGTATCAATCAATCAATCAGTAAGAGCCATATAATATTTTTTTTTAACACTGAACACAACTAAACACGTGCATTTTTAAGTAAGACCAACATTTCTAGAGTATAATAGGTCTCTTATTCTTTGTAATAACATTGTTATTCTGAAGCTAACTGTGGAGGGGGTGTGGCCTGCGGGCCTGCAGCGACAGGTGCGTAGATGGCCCAGCTGGGCCTTGTTATCTAATCACCTGTCGCTCTGTTATAAGCAGCAGCCAGGAGGAGAGACGGGGTTTCACTTTCACTTTTTTAACCTGTGTGATGACTGCATTATGTTGATAGTATATATTTGTACCATGAATTGATTAACGTGGACCCCGACTTAAACAAGTTGAAAAACTTATTGGGGTGTTACCATTTAGTGATCAATTGTACGGAATATGTACTGAATTGTGCAATCTACTAATAAAAGTTTCAGTCAATCAATCAATCAATGGAGTGTTTGGACATCAGGACCTGACTTTGACAAAGTCCTTGTCCTAATTTTAATGACTTGTGCCTGCTGGGATTGTTTGACATAGAAAGAAACAAACAAAAAAAAAGTCTGCGGGCTATAGAGCGTTTTCCGTTCGGGCTCCAGTACTCTGGAATGCCCTCCCGGTAACAGTTCGAGATGCTACCTCAGTAGAAGCATTTAAGTCTCATCTTAAAACTCATCTGTATACTCTAGCCTTTAAATAGACCTCCTTTTTAGACCAGTTGATCTGCCGCTTCTTTTCTTTCTCCTATGTCCCCCCCTCCCTTGTGGAGGGGGTCCGGTCCGATGACCATGGATGAAGTACTGGCTGTCCAGAGTCGAGACCCAGGATGGACCGCTCGTCAGGACCCAGGATGGACCGCTCGCCTGTATCGGTTGGGGACATCTCTACGCTGCTGATCCGCTTGAGATGGTTTCCTGTGGACGGGACTCTCACTGCTGTCTTGGAGCCACTATGGATTGAACTTTCACAGTATCATGTTAGACCCGCTCGACATCCATTGCTTTCGGTCCCCTAGAGGGGGGGGGGGTTGCCCACATCTGAGGTCCTCTCCAAGGTTTCTCATAGTCAGCATTGTCACTGGCGTCCCACTGAATGTGAATTCTCCCTGCCCACTGGGTGTGAGTTTTCCTTGCCCTTTTGTGGGTTCTTCCGAGGATGTTCTAGTCGTAATGATTTGTGCAGTCCTTTGAGACATTTGTGATTTGGGGCTATATAAATAAACATTGATTGATTGATTGAGTACGTCTTCCCTTCTGTGTTTGTTTGTATGATTGCATGTCTTCATGTTTGCACGATCTGCGCTAAATAAATAATACTATAAAAACAAAAGATAGCTGGCATAATGACGAGCGATACCGTTAGCTGCCACAAGATGGCGCCATATCTTGTCTCAACAACAAGAAAAGTTTCACCTCCACTTTTTAGGAAGTTAATTTTCTGAGCGTGTGTGTGCGTGACTGTGTTCTTATTGTTATTATTAATTTACTTATTTAAATATTTTTATAAATATGTTTGGTATTTTTTTAAAATGTGATATTATCCAATTTACATCATTTTATAAAATGCTCTTTACAAATAAATTATTATTGTTAAAGTCATTCGATCATAGATTAACTTTTTTAAATGTATTATTTGAATTTTTTTTTACTTTTGCAATATATATTTCACACACTTGTATTTGTATTTGAGTTTAAAAAAAAAAATTCTATAAATAAAATGTATTATTCTTAATATTATAATTAATTTGTTATTTTTTTAAGTTTTTTTTTTTACTGTTGTTGATCGCTATTATATATACGTATTTTTTTTGTTTTTTAATTCTGTAAAATGTCTTTGAGTTTTTGAAAAGCACCCTGAAATAAAATATTTTTAACAATATTTTTTATTTTATTTTATTTTATTTATTTTTATTTTTTATTCTTATTGTAATATTTCTGTATTTTGCTTCCATTTAAACCCCCATTATTTACTTTTTACTTTTGTTTAAATTGATCTCAATTCTGTACACTGCTGCTGGAATTTTAATTTTTCTGAAGGAACTTTCCTGAAGGAATCAATAAAGTACTATCTAATTGTTAATAAATTAATTAATTAAAAACAGCATTTATTTTTACAGTTATATTTGCTATTTTGTTTTAAAACTGTAGAGCATCTGAGTTTTTGAAAAGCCCTCTTTAAATAAAATTGGTTTATTATTACTACAACCGTTGTCAATAATTCATCAATTAAATAATTATTTTAATGATTCATCATTTACTAATTATTTAATTAATTAATTAATTCCAGACAGGCATATTTTCATCATATCAGATTATAAATATTGGCCTTCTTTAATACCACAACCACTACTCTCAGACCATAAATAATAATAAAAACTGGACATTATTAACAAATGACTTAGATATGAATGCAGGTGTTGCTGATAAACCTAAACATTTGTTTTTATTTCTTTTTTGTTGTGAATTTTTAAATGCACACACACACTGCTTTGTCTGTTTTTAAATTGCATTTAAGTTTTGAATTCAACTTTGTAATTAGGATATTTTCATTCCCCCTGTATTTTAAAAACAGGTGCAGAGTGTACATAAACCCCAGCAGAATAATACAGTCGAAGTGTACTAGAAGTGTGTTGTCAGTTTTACAAAAAGCCAACCATTTAGGCCGTTGATGCGAGAATTTGGCATTTTTGAACCATAACAACATTGCATTTTAGGTAATAGTTACTTGAAAAATAGCTGGATCTTTAAAAATAACATATCTTATCATAACAATTGGCCATAAGTTGCTAAACTCAAAGCAGCTGGCATCAAATGATTATCACTACTTGCTTATTCTTTGGATTTATGCTTCTGTCGCCGACAATTTCCTAAAAGATACACTGTGAGGGTGTTTAAATAAAAGAATCATGAAATGAAAGCTGCAAGCAGCGATGGACGGGACTGCTTTGGCTGCTGCCCCCGCGACCCAAGCCCAGATAAGCGGTAGAAGATGGATGGATGGATTATTACACAGAGAATGAATTACCATCTAACATAATAGTGAGAGTCCAGTCCATAGTGGATCTAACATAATAGTGAGAGTCCAGTCCATAGTGGATCTAACATAATAGTGAGAGTCCAGTCCATAGTGGATCTAACATAATAGTGTGTGAGTCCAGTCCATAGTGGATCTAACATAATAGTGTGAGAGTCCAGTCCATAGTGGATCTAACATAATAGTGAGAGTCCAGTCCATAGTGGATCTAACATAATAGTGTGAGAGTCCAGTCCATAGTGGATCTAACATAATAGTGGGAGTCCAGTCCATAGTGGATCTAACATAATAGTGACAGTCCAGTCCATAGTGGATCTAGCATAATAGTGACAGTCCAGTCCATAGTGGATCTAACATAATAGTGACAGTCCAGTCCATAGTGGATCTAACATAATAGTGACAGTCCAGTCCATAGTGGATCTAACATAATAGTGACAGTCCAGTCCATAGTGGATCTAACATAATAGTGAGAGTCCAGTCCATAGTGGATCTAACATAATAGTGACAGTCCAGTCCATAGTGGATCTAACATAATAGTGACAGTCCAGTCCATAGTGGATCTAGCATAATAGTGACAGTCCAGTCCATAGTGGATCTAACATAATAGTGACAGTCCAGTCCATAGTGGATCTAACATAATAGTGACAGTCCAGTCCATAGTGGATCTAACATAATAGTGACAGTCCAGTCCATAGTGGATCTAACATAATAGTGAGAGTCCAGTCCATAGTGGATCTAACATAATAGTGACAGTCCAGTCCATAGTGGATCTAACATAATAGTGACAGTCCAGTCCATAGTGGATCCAACATAATAGTGAGAGTCCAGTCCATAGTGGATCTAACATAATAGTGACAGTCCAGTCCATAGTGGATCTAACATAATAGTGAGAGTCCAGTCCATAGTGGATCTAACATAATAGTGACAGTCCAGTCCATAGTGGATCTAACATAATAGTGACAGTCCAGTCCATAGTGGATCTAACATAATAGTGACAGTCCAGTCCATAGTGGATCTAACATAATAGTGACAGTCCAGTCCATAGTGGATCTAACATAATAGTGAGAGTCCAGTCCATAGTGGATCTAACATAATAGTGACAGTCCAGTCCATAGTGGATCTAACATAATAGTGACAGTCCAGTCCATAGTGGATCTAGCATAATAGTGACAGTCCAGTCCATAGTGGATCTAACATAATAGTGACAGTCCAGTCCATAGTGGATCTAACATAATAGTGAGAGTCCAGTCCATAGTGGATCTAACATAATAGTGAGAGTCCAGTCCATAGTGGATCTAACATAATAGTGAAAGTCCAGTCCATAGTGGATCTAACATAATAGTGAGAGTCCAGTCCATAGTGGATCTAACATAATAGTGAGAGTCCAGTCCATAGTGGATCTAACATAATAGTGAAAGTCCAGTCCATAGTTGATCTAACATAATAGTGAGAGAGTCCAGTCCATAGTGGATCTAACATAATAGTGAGAGTCCAGTCCATAGTGGATCTAACATAATAGTGAGAGTCCAGTCCATAGTGGATCTAACATAATAGTGACAGTCCAGTCCATAGTGGATCTAACATAATAGTGAGAGTCCAGTCCATAGTGGATCTAACATAATAGTGTGAGAGTCCAGTCCATAGTGGATCTAACATAATAGCGTGAGAGTCCAGTCCATAGTGGATCTAACATAATAGTGAGAGTCCAGTCCATAGTGGATCTAACATAATAGTGAGAGTCCAGTCCATAGTGGATCTAACATAATAGTGAGAGTCCAGTCCATAGTGGATCTAACATAATAGTGAGAGTCCAGTCCATAGTGGATCTAACATAATAGTGTGAGAGTCCAGTCCATAGTGGATCTAACATAATAGTGGGAGTCCAGTCCATAGTGGATCTAACATAATAGTGACAGTCCAGTCCATAGTGGATCTAGCATAATAGTGACAGTCCAGTCCATAGTGGATCTAACATAATAGTGACAGTCCAGTCCATAGTGGATCTAACATAATAGTGACAGTCCAGTCCATAGTGGATCTAACATAATAGTGACAGTCCAGTCCATAGTGGATCTAACATAATAGTGAGAGTCCAGTCCATAGTGGATCTAACATAATAGTGACAGTCCAGTCCATAGTGGATCTAACATAATAGTGACAGTCCAGTCCATAGTGGATCTAGCATAATAGTGACAGTCCAGTCCATAGTGGATCTAACATAATAGTGACAGTCCAGTCCATAGTGGATCTAACATAATAGTGACAGTCCAGTCCATAGTGGATCTAACATAATAGTGACAGTCCAGTCCATAGTGGATCTAACATAATAGTGAGAGTCCAGTCCATAGTGGATCTAACATAATAGTGACAGTCCAGTCCATAGTGGATCTAACATAATAGTGACAGTCCAGTCCATAGTGGATCCAACATAATAGTGAGAGTCCAGTCCATAGTGGATCTAACATAATAGTGACAGTCCAGTCCATAGTGGATCTAACATAATAGTGACAGTCCAGTCCATAGTGGATCTAACATAATAGTGAGAGTCCAGTCCATAGTGGATCTAACATAATAGTGACAGTCCAGTCCATAGTGGATCTAACATAATAGTGACAGTCCAGTCCATAGTGGATCTAACATAATAGTGACAGTCCAGTCCATAGTGGATCTAACATAATAGTGACAGTCCAGTCCATAGTGGATCTAACATAATAGTGAGAGTCCAGTCCATAGTGGATCTAACATAATAGTGACAGTCCAGTCCATAGTGGATCTAACATAATAGTGACAGTCCAGTCCATAGTGGATCTAGCATAATAGTGACAGTCCAGTCCATAGTGGATCTAACATAATAGTGACAGTCCAGTCCATAGTGGATCTAACATAATAGTGAGAGTCCAGTCCATAGTGGATCTAACATAATAGTGAGAGTCCAGTCCATAGTGGATCTAACATAATAGTGAAAGTCCAGTCCATAGTGGATCTAACATAATAGTGAGAGTCCAGTCCATAGTGGATCTAACATAATAGTGAGAGTCCAGTCCATAGTGGATCTAACATAATAGTGAAAGTCCAGTCCATAGTTGATCTAACATAATAGTGAGAGAGTCCAGTCCATAGTGGATCTAACATAATAGTGAGAGTCCAGTCCATAGTGGATCTAACATAATAGTGAGAGTCCAGTCCATAGTGGATCTAACATAATAGTGACAGTCCAGTCCATAGTGGATCTAACATAATAGTGAGAGTCCAGTCCATAGTGGATCTAACATAATAGTGTGAGAGTCCAGTCCATAGTGGATCTAACATAATAGCGTGAGAGTCCAGTCCATAGTGGATCTAACATAATAGTGAGAGTCCAGTCCATAGTGGATCTAACATAATAGTGAGAGTCCAGTCCATAGTGGATCTAACATAATAGTGAGAGTCCAGTCCATAGTGGATCTAACATAATAGTGAGAGTCCAGTCCATAGTGGATCTAACATAATAGTGTGAGAGTCCAGTCCATAGTGGATCTAACATAATAGTGTGAGAGTCCAGTCCATAGTGGATCTAACATAATAGTGAGAGTCCAGTCCATAGTGGGGCCAGCAGTGGATCATCTTGAGTGCAGAGACATCCCCGGTTCCCGGCTTTGAACAGCTAGCGCAACATAATAAACCTTTTTTAACACACACACACACACACACACACACACACACACACACACACACACACACACACACACACACGGACCCACAGGATTGGACAGTAAATGAGAAAGACACCCATCCCTAATGATTATTTCTGTATCTATTATTTTCTCCCTGCAGCATTTTGGGACCTTGTGTTCGATGCTCTGCATATTAGTCGTTAAAGCTACTTCTTACTCCGACACATAAGCCGGCGCTCAGTGGAGAGACGTGATGGAGGATTGTCTTTCCCCATCTCCTGCCGGGAAGATTGAAGCATCCATCGCCATGCCAACGCAGTCAAATCCCATCAGCCCAACATTCCAGCTTTGAACCAAAGGTGGTTCAGTGCGTCTTCTCCGGACGCTGACTCAGCAAAGTTGTTATTATCCCACTCAGCTCCCGTGTGCTGGCATCAACATGGAAATGAAGCAGCAAGTGTTCCTTGACCTCAACGTCTGAGAGGTGCTGTAAGTTCCGAGCATGTGCTTCCGGAGCACCGGAGAGAAGTTATTTTCAGCCACCAGAGGCGGGCGGACTACAACAATTGAAAGGAAGTGGAAGTGAGCAACGGAAAAAAAAAAACAGTTTTGAGGAGCTTCAATATCAGTATAGTTGGCAATTGGACATTTTATGTATCGTCCTGAAGGCCAGCGTCCTCGAGATCAGACCTGGGCCGGACATTCTTCAGCATTTTCTTATTTTACTGTTATATTTTTATTCCCATTGTTGCTTTTTAATTTTTGTTCTTATTGTAATATTTCTCTTTTTTGTTTCCATTTAAACCCCCATTATTTACTTTTTACTTTTATTTAAATTGATCTCAACTCTGTACACTGCTGCTGGAATTTTAATTTTCCTGAAGGAACTCTCCTGAAGGAATCAATAAAGTACTATCTATCCATCTATCTATCTATTTGTTTAGACCTCTAACATGAAACGTGTATTTGTCTATGTGATGTGCAGTTATGTCCTTAAATGACTAAGTCTTCAACTGTAGAAAATATTTCAATGGTTGAAATCTGCACTTTTGAGTGTTCTAGGAGTTATTAGGGTCATCTAGGTCACAGCAGACCTGAATAGCTCTTAATCTTCTTCCCTTTATGCGATTTGAAATGATTGAAATCAGCTCACTCCATTTTGAAAAAGATGACAGGTGAAGTGTCTCTCGTGACGTGACGAGTTTGACCCGGCAGTATTTTTAGGCAGGCGCATACTATATACCTGGCGGCAATTCAAGGAAATACAGTAACAGGTCAAATGTAGAAACAAACAGAAATGTCCACTGCAGAGGACGCTGGTTGTATACGCCGAGCAAAGAAACAACGATGTGTGGCTTTGCAAGGACAACAAAAGGAATCCCCCCAGAATTCCCAGTGTCACGGGCCTGGCCTGAGAAAGAATGTCAGTGAGGTCTGAGGTCCCTTTGCTTCCATTGTCCCCCCCGCCCCCCCTCACTATAAAATGGCCTTTGTGTGAAGTGAGCGGAGGCCATTTAGTGCGGATGGTGTGAGCACAAAGGAGGGCACGGCTGTCACAACAGGACAGGATCAGCTGCTTGCACCACTCGGTCCTTCAACGCCAGGCAGAAGATTTGCTTGCAATTTAGATGAAGAAGGAGTTGATTTAAAAGGGAAACTACACTTTTTTTTTCCCCGTCACAGCAACCAAAAATACTCTGCATTTACCCAATTTTAACAAAGTAAATAAAACAACAAAATGGTGAGTGTCAGAAGAGAAGTAGGATAATAATAATCATAGTAACAATAACAATCTGATTCTTTATCAATAACACAATACATGATGATCTTCTATAACAAAATGTACTTACATGATATTGTAGTACATATAGTACATCATTACATAATGCATATATGATTACATACATGAAATATCAAATAAAATACAATAAAAATATTATTGGAAAAATAGTTACGCATTACACTTTAAGACCAATGTCTTGGAAAAATATATCACTCTTGAATCAACACAGCAGTGACTACTTTCATCAATGTTAATTACAAATAGAATAGAATAGAATAGAATAGAAAGCACTTTATTGATCCCTGGTGGAAATTCAACACCACAGTTTACTCACAATAAACAATAAACACTAGGGTATTTTTACGTGTGAATAATATAAATACAGTGTATTATACATCATTATTCACATGTAAATAATATAAATACAGTCTATTATACAGCATTATTCACATGTGAATAACATACATACAGTCTATAATAAAGCATTATTCAAATGTGAATAACATAAATACAGTCTATTAAAAAGCATTATTCAAATGTGAATAACATAAATACAGTCTATTATACAGCATTTTTCACATGTGAATAATATAAATACAGTCTATTATACAGCATTATTCACATGTGGATAACATACATACAGTCTATAATAAAGCATTATTCAAATGTGAATAACATAAATACAGTCTATTAAAAAGCATTATTCAAATGTGAATAACATAAATACAGTCTATTATACATCATTATTCACATGTAAATAATATAAATACAGTCTATTATACAGCATTATTCACATGTGAATAACATACATACAGTCTATAATAAAGCATTATTCAAATGTGAATAACATAAATACAGTCTATTAAAAAGCATTATTCAAATGTGAATAACATAAATACAGTCTATTATACATCATTATTCACATGTAAATAATATAAATACAGTCTATTATACAGCATTATTCACATGTGAATAACATACATACAGTCTATAATAAAGCATTATTCAAATGTGAATAACATAAATACAGTCTATTAAAAAGCATTATTCAAATGTGAATAACATAAATACAGTCTATTATACAGCATTTTTCACATGTGAATAATATAAATACAGTCTATTATACAGCATTATTCACATGTGGATAATATAAATACAGTCTATTAAACAGCATTATTCACATGTGAATAACATAAATACAGTCTATTATACAGCATTATTCACATGTGAATAATATAAATACAGTCTATTATACAGCATTATTCACATGTGGATAACATAAATACAGTCTATTATAAAGCATTATTCACATGTGAATAACATAAATGCAGTCTATTATACAGCATTATTCACATGTGAATAACAAATACAGTCTATTATACAGCATTATTCACATGTGAATAATATAAATACAGTCTGTTATACAGCATTATTCACATGTGGATAACATAAATACAGTCTATTATAAAGCATTATTCACATGTGAATAACATAAATGCAGTCTATTATACAGCATTATTCACATGTGGATATCATAAATACAGTCTATTATAAAGCATTATTCACATGTGAATAACATAAATACAGTCTATTATACAGCATTATTCACATGTGAATAACATAAATACAGTCTATTATACAGCATTATTCACATGTGAATAATATAAATACAGTCTATTATACAGCATTATTCACATGTGGATAACATAAATACAGTCTATTATAAAGCATTATTCACATGTGAATAATATAAATACAGTCTATTATACAGCATTATTCACATGTGAATAACATAAATACAGTCTATTTTACAGCATTATTCACATGTTAATAATATAAATACAGTCTATTATACAGCATTATTCACATGTGAATAACATAAATGCAGTCTATTATACAGCATTATTCACATGTGAATAACATAAATACAGTCTATTTTACAGCATTATTCACATGTTAATAATATAAATACAGTCTATTATACAGCATTATTCACATGTGAATAACATAAATGCAGTCTATTTTACAGCATTATTCACATGTGGATAACATAAATACAGTCTATTATAAAGCATTATTCACATGTGAATAAAATAAATACAGTCTATTATACAGCATTATTCACATGTGAATAACATAAATGCAGTCTATTATACAGCATTATTCACATGTGGATAACATAAATACAGTCTATTATAAAGCATTATTCACATGTGGATAATATAAATACAGTCTATTATAAAGCATTATTCACATGTGAATGAAATAAATACAGTCTATTATACAGCATTATTCACATGTGAATAACATAAATACAGTCTATTATACAGCATTATTCACATGTGGATAATATAAATACAGTCGATTATAAAGCATTATTCACATGTGAATAACATAAATACAGTCTGTTATACAGAATTATTCACATGTGAATAACATAAATACAGTCTATTATACAGCATTATTCACATGTGGATAATATAAATACAGTCGATTATAAAGCATTATTCACATGTGAATAACATAAATACAGTCTGTTATACAGCATTATTCACATGTGGATAACATAAATACAGTCTATTATACAGCATTATTCACATGTGAATAACATAAATACAGTCTATTATACAGCATTATTCAGATGTGAATAACATAAATACAGTCTATTATACAGCATTATTTACATGTGAATAACATAAATACAGTCTATTATACAGCATTATTCACATGTGAATAGTCTACATTATACATTTACAGTACATGTACAGTCAAAAGGAACATATGCATCATACAGTCTGATGGCTGTCGGTATGAAGGACTATATTACACTATAAGTATACTAGAGTCTTACTGTATGTAAGACTATAGTTACATAGTATATAATTGGTAGAAAGGTTTAATTAACACGTGTATAAGGATATTTCACATGTGTATATGAGTGAACAGTGTTTATGTTGTGTACAAGGTGTATTTATAATATGTTGTGCAAAGGAAATGTCATATTTCTAGTAAGCTCACCTTGTATTTGACATTGTTTGTAGGGTTAGGCCAAATAAGTCTTCAACTTCAGTCCAAACCCTTTCGGTCTGCAACATTTACGATTTATGAATGTACGACCGTTTGTTTACGTAAAACTGTTTGTTTATTTTGTTGACCACTGACCGAATAAATAATAAACAAATAACTAATAGTTTATCTGAATCAAATAACCTTACAATATTTGACATGTTCTCTTCTTTGTTGTACCTATCAAGAATATTGTTTTGCATTTCCTTTTAAATGAACATTTTATTTGCCACGTAAATATGACAAAGAATGATGGTTCACCCCTCCAATAATGTTCATCTCCTCTTCTTTGGCTCCACTCACGCTCCCCACGGCGTTGTGGTGTAGTGTTCATTAATAGATCTCCACACCTCTTTGTGTGCTTTTTCTATTTCTCCACACCTAATGTGTGCATCCTTAAGTAATCACCTCACTCCTTTCTAGAAATGTTTTCTTCTTGATATTCTTATTTATTTTTTCGCTCCATGTTGGGGTCCTAATCGTGGCACGCTGCCTATGAATGTGCCTGATTTAAAACGTCAAGCTGCCTTGAAACCACATTAGCTTTGGAAGGACATTTTAGCTGAGAACTAAAGTGCCGGATTTAGTAGTCTAACGGGGGGGGGTCCTACAGGCAGTAGTAAGACACCTCAATGTTCTGAATCCGTTGTAGCTAATAGGGGTCCTACAGGCAGGAGAAGGGTGATTCACCAAAACTGAAACTACTGATTATACACGCAATTTCTGCCATTTAAAAACACAAGAATTGCAAAAACAAAAATGATCGTTATGGCAACCATTCTGTGAAATAAACATTTATCCCTCATAGAGAACAAAAATGCAAAACGTCATAGCACATTTTCACTAAGTTCACCATCAACGAGAGCAGCGAGACCTAAGAAGCCAGGCTTTATTCTGCTGCTAAGTTGAGGAGAAAGCTCTCATCACCTGCAGGTGGTCACCTGACCGACCATCAACCCTCTCAGCCGACACTCAGCCACCTCAGCTCCGGTTACGCCAACCTGCCCCCGGGGCCCCGGGGCCGCTGGGACATGAAAGTGCTCTTTTCTGTGGGGGCTTGAACTCAAGGGAAGCCACTTACACGCCTCTTTGCTCACGGGGGTAGAAAACACACACACACACACACTTCTCAAAATGCAGGTGAAGGTGTTGTCATAACTTTCCATGCTTTGTTTGAACTTTCAATTTCAATAATATATTTCCCCAATTAGAATAAAATAGAATATACAATATATTGCTAAAAGTATTTGGCCAGCCATCCAAATGATGAGAATAAGGTGTCCTAATCCCTTGGCCCGGTGTATCAAATCAAGCACTTAGGCATGGAGACTGTTTCTACAAACATTTGTGAAATATCAATCAATCAATCAATGTTTATTTATATAGCCCCAAATCACAAATGTCTCAAAGGACTGCACAAATCATTACGACTACAGCATCCTCGGAAGAACCCACAAAAGGGCAAGGAAAACTCACACCCAGTGGGCAGGGAGAATTCACATCCAGTGGGACGCCAGTGACGGTGCTGATTATGAGAAACCTTGGAGAGGAACTCAGATGTGGGCAACTCCCCCCTCTAGGGGACCGAAATCAATGGATGTCGAGCGGGTCTAACATGATACTGTGAAAGTTCAATCCATAGTGGCTCCAACACAGCCGCGAGAGTTCAGTTGAAGCGGATCCAAGACAGCAGCGAGAGTCCCGTCCACAGGAAACCATCCCAAGCGGAGGCGGATCAGCAGCGCAGAGATGTCCCCAGCCGATACACAGACGAGCGGTCCATCCTGGGTCCCGACTCTGGACAGCCAGAACTTCATCCATGGACATCGGACCGGACCCCCTCCACAAGGGAGAGTGGGACATAGGAGAAAAAGAAAAGAAACGGCAGATCAACTGGTCTAAAAAGGGAGTCTATTTAAAGGCTAGAGTATACAGATGAGTTTTAAGGTGAGACTTAAATGCTTCTACTGAGGTAGCATCTTGAACTGTTACCGGGAGGGCATTCCAGAGTACTGGAGCCCGAACGGAAAACGCTCTATAGCCCGCAGACTTTTTTTGGGCTCTGGGAATCACTAATAAGCCGGAGTCTTTTGAACGCAGATTTCTTGCCGGGACATACGGTACAATACAATCTGCAAGATAGGCTGGAGCTAGACCGTGTAGTATTTTATACGTAAGTAGTAAAACCTTAAAGTCACATCTTAAGTGCACAGGAAGCCAGTGCAGGTGAGCCAGTATAGGTATATATGTATGTATATATGTATATAAAGGTATATACAGTATAGGTATATATGTATGTATATATGTATATATGTATATACAGTATAGGTATATATGTATATAAAGATATATACAGTATAGGTTTATATGTATGTATATATGTATATAAAGGTATATACAGTATAGGTATATATGTATGTATATATAGGTATATACAGTATAGGTATATATGTATGTATATATGTATATAAAGGTATATACAGTATAGGTATATATGTATGTATATACAGTATAGGTATATATGTATGTATATACAGTACAGGTATATATGTATATAAAGGTATATACAGTATAGGTATGTATGTATGTATATATGTATATACAGTATAGGTATATATGTATGTATATATGTATATACAGTATAGGTATATATGTATGTATATATGTATATAAAGGTATATACAGTACAGGCGTAATGTGATCAAACTTTCTTGTTCTTGTCAAAAGTCTAGCAGCCGCATTTTGTACCAACTGTAATCTTTTAATGCTAGACATGGGGAGACCCCAAAATAATACGTTACAGTAGTCGAGGCGAGACGTAACAAACGCATGGATAATGATCTCACCGTCTTTAGTGGACAAAATGGAGCGAATTTTAGCGATATTAGGGAGATGAAAGAAGGCCGTTTTAGTAACGCTTTTAATGTGTGACTCAAAGGAGAGAGTTGGGTGGAAGATAATATCCAGATTCTTTACCGAGTCACCTTGTTTAATTGTTTGGTTGTCAAATGTTAGAGTTGTATTATTAAATAGAGGTCGGTGTCTAGCAGGACCGATAATCAGCATTTCCGTTATTTTGGGGTTAAGTTGCAAAAAGTTAGCGGACATCCATTGTTTAATTTCATTAAGACACGCCTCCAGCTGACTACAATCCGGCGTGTTGGTCAGCTTTAGGGGCATGTAGAGTTGGGTGTCATCAGCATAACAGTGAAAGCTAACACCGTATTTGCGTATGATGTCACCTAGCGGCAGCATGTAGATGCTGAAGAGTGCAGGGCCAAGGACCGAACCCTGGGGAACTCCACACGTTACCTTAACATAGTCCGAGGTCACATTGTTATGGGAGACACACTGCATCCTATCAGTAAGATAAGAGTTAAACCAAGACAGGGCTAAGTCTGACATACCAATTCGTGTTTTGATACGTTCTAATAAAATATTATGATCGACGGTATCGAAAGCAGCGCTAAGATCGAGGAGCAGCAACATAGATGACGCATCAGAATCCATCGTTAGCAATAGATCATTAGTCATTTTTGCGAGGGCTGTCTCCGTAGAGCAGTGGTGTCAAACTCAAATACAGAGTGGACCAAAATGTCAAACTGAACAAAGCCGCGGGCCGAGGTTGAACAAATTAACCCTTTAATGGGGACCCAAACAAGTTTTGCATTGAATATTGACCAAGCAAGGCTTATATAACTTTATAGTGACATACAAAATACAGTTTCAAATAATAATAATTGAAAAATATCAATGGCATATAAAATAAAATAAAAACACAAATTTAATGCCTTTATTCGGCGGCTGGTTTGAGTTGGGGCGGGGTTTGGTGGTAGCGGGGGTGTATATCGTAGCGTTCCGGAAGGGTTAGTGATGCAAGGGGTTCTGGGTATTTGTCCCGTTGTGATTATGTTGTGTTACGGTGCGGATGTTCTCCCAAAATGTGTTTGCTGTGGGTTTACAGTGTGGCGCATATTTGTAACAGTGTTAACCTTGTTTATACGGCCACCCTTAGTGTGACCTGTATGGCTGTTGACCAAGTATGCCTTGCATACACTTGTTTGTGTGTGTGTATGAGCCGCATATATTATGTATATTACAGCCCGGCCCCAATATTATTGTCCGGGTGGAAATCGGGAGAAATTCGGGAGGGTCACTGAACTTCGGGAATCTCCCGGGAAAATTGGGAGGGTTGACGAGTATGAGTATTAGCGGTGAATGTGGTGTTACAGCGGCGGGCCAGCTCTAATGTTAATTTGATATTGCCTCAAGGGCCAAATGAAATTACACGGCGGGCCGTAGAGTGATTTGCCCTGAAACCTGATTGAAAGGTTTCACATAGATAGTTAGAAGCTAAGTGTTCACTTAGCTGCTCCGCAACAATTTTTTCGAGGATTTTTGAAATAAAGGGAAGGTGAGACACCGGTCGGTAGTTTACCATGAGGTCAGGATCGAGGTTAGGTCTTTTAAGGAGAGGATGAATAACCCGTTTTTTGGAATGCTAGGGGAACAGTGCCAGAGGAAAGTGATAAGTTTATAATATTTAGCACTGATGGACCTAATAATACAAATAGCTCCTTGATCAGTTTCCCAGGAAGTGGGTCAAGTAAACATGTTGTTTGTTTTATTCCATTTACACGTTGTAACAATTCTTCTAATGTTATTTCATCAAAACGAGAGAAACTATTTTGGATATTTGCAGTATCCGCCGTATATAGAACCCAGTTGTCTTTGATCTCCTTTCTAATGACTTCAATTTTCTTACTAAAGAATTGCATAAAGTCATCAGCTGAGTGGGTGGAGCTACTGGAAGGAGTCCCTTGTTGGGTTAGCGATGCTACCGTACTAAACAAAAATTTAGGATCGTTTTTATTATGGTGGATTACAGTTCAAAGAGGCGGCGGTATAATAATAATAAAACTTTAGAAATACAATAGGGTCCTCTGTCCCAAAGGGACATTCGGTCCCTAATAAAACAATAAAATAATAAAAAATGGATAAAAAATACTGCATGAAATAGCTGACATGCACAGTCATCTTTGTTTTGTCTTTGTAAAAATTCTTCTTGTGATGTTTTTTCATTGAAGAACTCCATTGTCTTCTGGTGTCACTTCCTCTCAGACATTACAATTCAGTTTGCTAGTCTCTACAGGAAGTGAACCCACCAAAATATTTGCCCTCTTCCTGATATTTGCCGCCACGCACACATCAAAGGCTTATTTGCACATACTGTAGTTATTAGTGCGTAATAAACGCTCACATCATCTCTGGCCTGATCAAATGGAATAATTAAAAAAAAAGAGCATGAACAGAACTTCAATTCTAATAAATGTTTGTCTTTCTTACTTTTTTGTGGATTTTTTAGAATGTACAGTAGAATTCTTAATAAAGACAAAATCTCATTGTCTATTTGGATTGTGAGAAAGTTAGGGAGGCTTCCATCTTGTAATGACATCACAAGTATGTTGTACTAGCATGCAGTACTTCTTATGCTTTGCCACTATGTATCTGTGGAAGTTGCCCTCCTGTGCTGGGTTCTCCTGGTCGACAGATCTTCGGGAGCCCGGTGGACGGTTTGAATCAAGGCTTTATTTGGCATAAACACCCCCCGGGATGGGCTTGTTTTCCAGCAATATCTATTCGTCTCTGGCTCTCACTCCAACCATGACTCTCGGCCCTGCTGCTGCTAATTAGGGCGACAGGTGTCCCAGCTGGGCAATCTACTCATCTGCCGCTGACTTTGAGGATGGTTCTTACACACCGCAGACCACGACCCCCTCCACAGTATCTATGCATATTTCTGAATTAAGGTGAACAAGATGTATTTTCAAGTTCAGTTTTTTAGCAAAAAGAAGAAAAAATTGCCCAAAATTTGCAGGAATGCTACATTTCAAAACTAAAGCGTTTTTTTTTGTTAGCTTTTTTTTTTAGTTAAAAGATATCTCTTGGCTAATAGTTGTGCTTAATGTTTAACGTAAAAAATTGGAGTTGCAAGCATCCCCACCATTAGTTGGCGTAGAAAATGTCACAGTCAAAACATCTGGGGCCTCATGTATTAACAGTTGCGTGGATTTCCTACAAAAAATATGAACTTACAATTTAATGGCAGCAACACATCGCATAAAAGTTGGCACTTTTTACCAGTGTGTTACATGGCCTTTCCTTTTAACAACACTCAGTGCAGGTTTGGGAACTGAGGAGACACATTTTTGAAGTGGAATTCTTTCCCATTCTTGCTTGATGTACATATTTTAGCCTTCACACATTTTCACTGTCTGGACTACAGGCAGGCCAGTCTAGTACCCGCACTCGCTGGTTCCTATCTCAGCTGCATTCGGGCGGAAGGCGGGGTACACCCTGGACAAGTCGCCACCTCATCGCAGGGCCAACACAGACAGACAGACAACATTCACACTCACATTCACACACTAGGGACCATTTAGTGTTGCCAATCAACCTATCCCCAGGGGCATGTCTTTGGAAGTGGGAGGGGCCTATCCCCAGGTGCATGTCTTTGGAGGTGGGAGGGGCCTATCCCCAGGTGCATGTCTTTGGAGGTGGGAGGGGCCTATCCCCAGGTGCATGTCTTTGGAGGTGGGAGGAAGCCGGAGTACCCGGAGGGAACCCACGCAGTCACGGGGAGAACATGCAAACTCCTAACCCTCCTTCTAACCCCTCTACCACCGTGCTGCCTAATTATCAACTCATTAATATTTTATATATTGTACATTTTTATTACCATATTCATCATATAACATCATATAATGATATATCCTGATATTTTACTGTACTGTTTGTTTTTAAACCTTGAAAAGTGCTATATAAATGAAATGTTCTTACTTATTTATCATTAAACTTTCAAAAACACATATTGTGTTAAAAATATATAAATATTGAACGGTAAATATGAACATTTTCCAGCTTTTTTTTTTTCTAAATCATTGATTTCTACATTAAAAATCATTGACATACAGTATACAATTTTAAAAAAATGAACAGAGTAATACATCCATCCATCCATCCATTTTCTACTGCTTATTCCCTTTACAGTTTTTTTAAATAAACTCACTATATATTTATTACAGTATATTGCTAGATGTGTTTTGTTATTTTATAGAATTATTATTATTATTTAATTATTACTTTTAGAACAGGGGTGTCCAAACTTTTTTCACTGAGAGCCGCACACTGAAAAATCAAAGCAAGCGGGGGCCATTTTCATATTTTTTATTTTAAAAAGCAATACAATATATGTATAAAAAATATACATTTAGGCCTCCACTCATTTATGATCCCGGGGACCCCAAAGGGTTTTGGTCCCAAAAAAAAAATTTAAAATGTGTCATTATTCAGTATTATTTTTATTATTATTCAAGTTTTGAATCTTTAGATCAACATTAGGAAAAAAAAGGAAAAAACACAAAATATGCAATATTTTCACCCAATAACTTTTTTAGGTGGAATATTTGAGATGATATAATAATTGGAGCCTTAATTTTGGATTTTGATTCATTATTATTTTTTGAGCAATGACACTTAAAAACAAATCACACTAAAATAATTGGGGATCCAAAAGTGTCCCACTCATTAAAGTATTAAAAAATAAATTATAACTTTTTTTTACTGTCTACTTTTGTCAGGCTTGGACTTGGTCTTGGTTTGTTTTCCCGAGGTGCAAAGCGAATGGAGTGGAAACGGCGTGAAAGTAAAGACATCTTTGTTTTAACAACTAAAACTAAAAACAGGAACCAACAAAAAGCGCGCACAATGGCGGTACAAAAAACTGGGCTGTGAAACAAAAGACTAGCACAAAGGCTTATAAACTACAAACATGAAACAAAAACACTTGCGCAGAGGCATGAATAACAAAAACCTTACGTGGACAAAATGGAGAGCATTGCAAGGCATGGAGCAGATAATCGAGGGCGTGAATGAGGTGATGTTGCCAGACTGACTAGCTGGTAACTGTGGCTTAAATAACGAACATGATAAGTGAAAACAGGTGTGAGACAAGACAGGTGAACTGATTGGTCGTCATGGTAACAAAACAGGGAGTGAAAAAAAAAGGAACTTAGAGTCCAAAGGTCAGTAGCACTTGGTATTCCTAGGCAGTCTCCCATCCAAGTACTAACCAGGTCAGACACTGCTTAGCTTTGAGAACAGACGAGACTAGGGTTGCTCAGGGTAGTATGGCCATACAAAACTCGTGATCGGATATGACGGATGAAAACTAAATCAGTTGGCACGGTAACAAGGCAAACAAGGAAATGCAAAACAGAACTAAATGTCCAAAAAACTAAACATAGCATGACCAAAACAAAACATGAACCATAGGCGTGACAACTTTTAGCACAACAATTTTGAGATGAACTTCAGATATATCCGTCAATTTTAAGTTTTATTGTTTGGTTTGTTTTCGTCCGTACGTCCATTTCCTACCGCTTATTCCCTTTTGGGGTCGCGGGGGGTGCTGGCGCCTATCTCAGCTACAATCGGGCGGAAGGCGGGGTACACCCTGGACAAGTCGCCACCTCATCGCAGGGCCAACACAGATAGACAGACAACATTCACACTCACATTCACACACTAGGGACCATTTAGTGTTGCCAATCAACCTATCCCCAGGTGCATGTCTTTGGAGGTGGGAGGGGCCTATCCCCAGGTGCATGTCTTTGGAGGTGGGAGGGGCCTATCCCCAGGTGCATGTCTTTGGAGGTGGGAGGGGCCTATCCCCAGGTGCATGTCTTTGGAAGTGGGAGGAAGCCGGAGTACCCGGAGGGAACCCACGCAGTCACGGGGAGAACATGCAAACTCCACACAGAAAGATCCTCAGCCTGGATTTGAACCCAGGACTGCAGGACCTTCGTATTGTGAGGCAGACGCACTAACCCCTCTCCCACCGTGGTTTGTTTTCGACCCTTTTAAAAAAACAGCTCCGTTTTTTATATGGCAAAACACAAAATATGCAATATTTCCCCCCCCAAACATATCTCAAAGTGGAATATTTAATGTGACGTAAATGAAGCCTTGAATAGGTCAATAATTCAAAATGACATTGATTTTGATTCATTATTTTTTTTTTTTAAGAAAGAAACATCCTGCATGGTAGCTTTGTGTTATTAAAGTTTTGCAACATTTTCTTGTTACATTTCCCCTGTTTTTAACGTTTTTCAATTGTATTTTTAAAATGTACTTTGGGGCCGTTAAAAATGACCTGCGAGCCGCAAATGGCCCCCGGGCCGCACTCTGGACACCCCTGTTTTAGAACATCTTATTGAGCCCAAATGACTTTCTTTATTTCTAGTGACTATGTGGCACACTCACTGGCAACCCCAAGATGCAGAGAAGGAGGCAGGCATTTGGTAGTGATTATTTTTTTTTTATTATATTTATATAGCGCTTTTCTCTAGTGACTCAAAGCGCTTTACATAGTGAAACCCAATATCTAAGTTACATTTAAACCAGTGTGGGTGGCACTGGGAGCAGGTGGGTAAAGTGTCTTGCCCAAGGACACAACGGCAGTGACTAGGATGGTGGAAGCGGGAATCGAACCTGCAACCCTCAAGTTGCTGGCACGGCCGCTCCACCAACCGAGCTATGCCGCTATGGTAAGTAAACATGATTTAATAAAGATACTAAGACAAAAACAAAACCAAAAGGGTACAAAACAAAAAGCACGCACATGGGCGGATATAAAAAACTAAGGGCTATGAACAAACTAATCGGAAGCAGGGAACAAAAAACAGTAAGCTACAAAACATCTACCAAATATAGCTTACCGCTACGCTGCATTCACAAGTAGAAAATGACATTGACACGACAACACAACGATCCAGCAACTGACACAAGACAAAGCAGGTACAAATAGGAGCGGGCTGATTGGCAACAGGTGTGGCCAGGTGCCAATCAGCCGCAGCTGAGGAGGAACACAACACTCAGGGAACAAGACAGGAAGCTGACAAAATAAGAGCACTAAAGACGGGAGATACTAAACACAGAGGAAACAGACAAATGCAGAGGAAAAAACTAAAACATAGACAAACTGTCAGATGTTTGTGGCAGACAGCAGAAACTATTCAAGTCTTAAGTAAAAGTCACATTGATTAGTTGCTGTAATGATGAGTAGATGGAGTGATACTGATGAAGCTGCACAATTAGATGATGACATCATCCCACAGTTCTCTGCTGAGGTGACGTGTGAGGCAGCCGTGAGAAAATAAAAGAACGCACAACAACAGAGACGTCATTATAGCGTTTCACACGAGAATCCTGCGAGTCATTTGCCACAATTAGGGATGTGGTTGGAGTCCCGCTGACACACACACACACACACACACACACACACACACACACACACACACACACACACACACACACACACACACACACACACACACACACACACACACACACAATGCCCACATTGTTTACGCCAGGGGTGTCCAAACGCTTTCCACTGAGGGCCGCACATGGAAAAATGAAAGCGTGCCATTTTGATATTTTTCATTTATAAACCACAAAAAAATGTATGGATTTTTAAAATTAATTTTACCTTTAAGGGTCCCGGGGAACATAAAGGGTCTCAGTTATAAAATGTTAAAAATAAGTCAAATTATTATTTTTTATTTAACGCTTACAATAAATCTCTATACCAACTTCAAGTTGATATAAAGTAATTAAAAAAAAAAGGTTTTATGGCTTTTCTTCCAAAAACTACTTTTTTTTTTAATAGTAAAACTGAAATATGCAGTATTTAGTAATTAAAGCCCTAAAAGATCAATAATGCAGGACACCATTGATTTTAATTATTTTATATTTTTTGAGAAATAACAGTGAAAAGATAAATAAAATACCAATAAATATATTTGGGATCCAAAGTGATACATTTTTATTAGGTTTTCTTTTACTTTCAACACATGAGTTAGAGCAGGGGTCAGGTCAATTTTTGCCTCTTTGAACTGAAATTTGACCCCCTTAAAATGCTTCAAAACTCACCAAACTTGGCAAAAAATTGCGATCTAGTGAAAAAACCAAACCTTAAAACTCAAAATTGCGCTCTATTGCAATTTTTGAATAAAACACAGAAAAAACTGCTCCTAGGAAGAGGAAACAGATAAAAGTGCTTGTAACTTCTGGTAGGAATGTCGGACAGACATGAGACAAAAAACCTCAATGTAGGTCTCACTTAGACCTACATTTTGATATTTGGCATCTTTCAGTTAAAATAAACAGGAAGTTAAAAATTACCCCTTCAAAATAAAAGTTTTGTAAAAAGCCGTCACCTTTTTCAAACGTCAACTCCTCCAAGTGCGTTTGTCGTTTCGATAAAACTGCTTGTAACTTCTGTTAGGAATGTCGTACAGACATGAAACAAAGACCTTTATGTAGGTCTGACTTAGACCAGGGCTTGGCAGCGGCCAAAGGCGGACCCGACCAACGCTGCTTGCAGCTTTAATTTAAAATGTATTTACGTAAGAGCCATATAATATATTTTTAACACTGAACACAACAAAAAGTGTGCATTTTTAAGTAAAACCAACATTTCTCAAGTATAATAGGTCTCTTATTATTTGTAATAATGTTTTTATTCTGAAGCTAACTTAGGAGGGGGCGTGGCCTGCGAGTCTGCAGCGAAGCGCGGTGTTGCCAGGACCAGCCTCGAAATCAGCGACAGGTGTGTAAAAGGCCCACCTGGGCCTTGTTGAAGAACCCCCAAGAGGGCTAGCCCTACACTAACCAATAATAAATAAATGATTTCTTACCCTTAAGGCAACTTCTTGAACAGGTGCGGTAGAAAAAAGGATGGAAAGATTCAAATGCATGAGCATTTTTATATTTTTAACATTATTTTTAACACTGTGATTACAAGTGGAATTATTCATTACTTATCGTGTTAAGCAGTGACAGGTCAGATTTATCTGAGAGCCAGATGCAGTCATCAAAAGAGCCACATTTAGCTCTAGAGCCATAGGTTCCCTACCCCTGGCTTAGAGGATCAAAATCTATCGATTTTACATTTGAACTATTAGTTTGTTTTATGCTCTTTTGTCGAAAAAACTTTGATGTTTTTATATGGCAACCACACAATATATGCAATATTTACAACACAAAACATTTTAAAGTGAAGTACTTGAAGTAATTGGAGCCTTGAAAATAATTAATTATAACATAGATTTTTTGTCTTTTTTTTTTTTTGGAGCAATGGCAAAAAAAAGAAAAATGAAGAAAGACAGAAGAAGAAAAAACAGCCTGCATGGCAGGACTTGGAATTAGGAGTGGACTCAGATGCAGAGATGAGGTTCTAATAAAGCTTTTATTTTGAAACCACTTTTTAAACCTCCGGAGTCAGAGTATGACGCACTTAATGATGAACAAAAAAGGTCTGCGGAAATAATTCCGGAAATAATAAACCAATAATCACTCCCAAAAATAGGAGGAAAAAACTAACAAAAAGACATCCATCCATCCATCCATCCATTTTCTACCGCTTATTCCCTTTCGGGGTCGCGGGGGGCGCTGGCGCCTATCTCAGCTACAATCGCAAAGCACTCCAACAGGAAGAAGAACAAAAAGGACTAGAACATAATACTTAATAAAGATAAACAAAAAATCACTTAATCTATGAGGAAGAAAAGGAACTTTGAAAAATACAAAAACTCACCAAATAGTTTGAATGAAGGCTAGACTAACGAAGGTTGATCAAAGGAGGAAAAATGTACAATTCAAAATGACAGCAAGAGAAATTCTTGTTCCAGGGAAGTAAACGTGGGAAGAGACATGGACATGGACATGGACATGGGTATAAACATGGACATGGTATAAACATGGACATGGTATAAACATGGACATGGACATGGGTATAAACATGGACATGGACATGGGTATAAACATGGACATAGACATGGTATAAACATGGACATGGACTTTGGTATAAACATGGACATAGACATGGTATAAACATGGACATGGTATAAACATGGATATGGCATAAACATGGACATGGACATGGGTATAAACATGGACATGGACATGGTATAAACATGGACATGGACTTTGGTATAAACATGGACATGGACATGGGTATAAACATGGACATAGACATGGTATAAACATGGACATGGACTTTGGTATAGACATGGACATCGACATGGTATAAACATGGACATGGACATGGTATAAACATGGATATGGTATAAACATGGACATGGACATGGGTATAAACATGGACATGGTATAAACATGGATATAATATAAACATGGACATAGACATGGTATAAACATGGACATGGACTTTGGGATAAACATGGACATAGACATGGTATAAACATGGACATGGTATAAACATGGATATGGCATAAACATGGACATGGACATGGGTATAAACATGGACATGGACATGGTATAAACATGGACATGGACTTTGGTATAAACATGGACATGGACATGGGTATAAACATGGACATAGACATGGTATAAACATGGACATGGACTTTGGTATAGACATGGACATCGACATGGTATAAACATGGACATGGACATGGTATAAACATGGACATGGACATGGTATAAACATGGATATGGTATAAACATGGACATGGACATGGGTATAAACAGGGACATGGACATGGGTATAAACATGGACATGGTATAAACATGGATATGGTATAAACATGGACATGGACATGGGTATAAACATGGACATGGTATAAACATGGACATGGACATGGGTATAAACATGGACATGGACATGGGTATAAACATGGACATGGACATGGGTATAAACATGGACATTGACATGGATATAAACATGAACATGGACATGGACATGGGTATAAACATGGACGTGGACGTGGACATGGACATGGATATGGTATAAACATGGACATGGACATGGGTATAAACATGGACATGGACATGGATATAAACATGAACATTGACATGGATATAAACATGAACATGGACATGGACATGGGTATAAACATGAACATGGACATGGGTATAAACATGGACATGGACATGGACATGGACATGGACATGGACATGAACATGGACATGGGTATAAATATGGAAATGGACATGGGTATAAACATGGACATGGACGTGGACATGGACATGGATATAAACATGGACATGGACATGGGTATAAACATGGACATGGACATGGATATAAACATGGACATGGACATGGATATAAACATGAACATGGACATGGACATGGATATAAACATGGACATGGACATGGGTATAAACATGGACATGGACATGGGTATAAACATGGACATGGACATGGATATAAACATGAACATGGACATGGACATGGATATAAACATGGACATGGACATGGGTATAAACATGGACATGGACATGGGTATAAACATGGACATGGACATGGATATAAACATGGACATGGACATGGATATAAACATGAACATGGACATGGACATGGATATAAACATGGACGTGGACGTGGACATGGACATGGATATAAACATGGATGTGGACGTGGACATGGACATGGATATAAACATGGACATGGATATAAACATGGACATGGACATGGATATAAACATGGACATGGATATAAACATGGACATGGATATAAACATGTACATGAATGCTAGATAGACACAAAAGTTCAAGACAGTCTGGCACAGGACAAGGGGAGACATGAGCTTAAATAGAACATGAGGGTAATGAGAAACAATCAAGGGTCAGGGATGACGTCAGACTGCTGACACAAAAGGAAGTGCCCGTGATCTGAAACAAGAGGAGTTGCTTTTCAAAATAAAATATGCAAATCACAAGACAGAAAAACCCAGGACAAGACTTCCCTCACTGCGGTTTGACTTTGTGTCAACATTGCAACTTTTTATTGTCATATTTCACCTCATTTCCCTTTTTTTAAATGTTCTTTTTTATATTTGCAATAGCATTCCCAGAATGTGTGGCGGGCGGGCCGGTAAACAATTATTTGCGGGCCACAAATGTCCCTCGGGCCGCACTTTGGACACCTGGTTTAAGCCCCGGCCTTCATTTTGCACATTTCATCTTTCAATGTAAGTTCCAGCGAGATGTTTAATTGCTGAAGGAGAAGCAGATCCTCCTCCAGGTCAACACAAACATGCTGGAAATCAGTTTGATGTCAAAGTCAACCACGTTGCTGTCTGCTCCTTAATTATTCATCAGCAGGGCAGGTGTGCACATTTATAATTGATGCTCTCGCTCACGTCTCACTGATGATTCTCTCTCGCTTCAATGAGTACTTTGCTTGCATTGATGAAGAAAAGCTGCTTCAGTGCCGATCCTTGAAAAAGTGGCGGAGGTTTGTTAGTCCGTCTGACTTCACCTGCTTGCACCAGGTGTTACTTTAAAGGTGCAGAAGACACTGAAATGCAGGTAATTAACTGTAATTATTACAAAAGCAGTCAAGTTGTCAGCTTGTGTAAATGCTAAATAAAAAGAGAATACAGCAAATCCTTTTCAACTTATATTCAATTAAATAGACTGCAAAGACAAGATATTTAACATGCAACTGGAAAACTTTGCTTTTGGCAAATATTAGCTCATTTGGAACTTGAAGCCTGCAACATGTTTCAAAACAAGCTGGCACAGGTGGCAAAAAAGACTGAGAAAGTTGAGGAATGCTCATCAGAGACTTATTTGGAACATCCCGCAGGTGGACAGGTGGGTGCCAGGTGCTCCAACAGTAGAACCATTCAAGTCCCAATTTAAAACTCATTTGTATATTCCAGCCTTTAAATAGACCCCCCCCCCTTTTTACACCAGTTGATCTGCCATTTATTTTTTGCTCAGATGAAGTGCTAGCTGAACAAAGTCGGGGACCTAGGAGGGACCACTCATTTGTGAGTCAGTTGGTGACGTCTCTGTACTGCTGACCTGTGTCCACTCAAGATGATCTCCTGCTGGACCCACTATGGACTGGACTCTCACTATTATGTGAGATCCACTATGGACTGGACTCTCACACTATTATGTTAGATCCACTATGGACTGGACTCTCACACTATTATGTTAGATCCACTATGGACTGGACTCTCACTATTATGTTGGATCCACTATGAACTGGACTCTCACTATTATGTTAAATCCACTATGGACTGGACTCTCACACTATTATGTTAGATCCACTATGGACTGGACTCTCACACTATTATGTTAGATCCACTATGGACTGGACTCTCACACTATTATGTTAGATCCACTATGGACTGGACTCTCACACTATTATGTTAGATCCACTATGGACTGGACTCTCACTATTATGTTAGATCCACTATGGACTGGACTCTCACTATTATGTTAGATCCACTATCGACTGGACTCTCACACTATTATGTTAGATCCACTATGGACTGGACTCTCACACTATTATGTTAGATCCACTATGGACTGGACTCTCACACTGTTATGTTAGATCCACTATGGACTGGACTCTCACACTTTTATGTTAGATCCACTATGGACTGGACTCTCACACTATTATGTTAGATCCACTATGGACTGGACTCTCACACTATTATGTTAGATCCACTATGGACTGGACTCTCACACTGTTATGTTAGATCCACTATGGACTGGACTCTCACACTTTTATGTTAGATCCACTATGGACTGGACTCTCACACTATTATGTTAGATCCACTATGGACTGGACTCTCACACTATTATGTTAGATCCACTATGGACTGGACTCTCACACTATTATGTTAGATCCACTACGGACTGGACTCTCACACTATTATGTTAGATCCACTATGGACTGGACTCTCACACTATTATGTTAGATCCACTATGGACTGGACTCACACTATTATGTTAGATCCACTATGGACTGGACTCTCACTATTATGTTAGATCCACTATGGACTGGACTCTCACACTATTATGTTAGATCCACTATGGACTGGACTCTCACACTATTATGTTAGATCCACTATGGACTGGACTCTCACACTATTATGTTAGATCCACTATGGACTGGACTCTCACACTATTATGTTAGATCCACTATGGACTGGACTCTCACACTATTATGTTAAATCCACTATGGACTGGACTCTCACACTATTATGTTAGATCCACTATGCACTGGACTCTCACTATTTTGTTAGATCCACTATGGACTGGACTCTCACTATTATGTTAGATCCACTATGGACTGGACTCTCACTATTATGTTAGATCCACTATGGACTGGACTCTCACACTATTATGTTAGATCCACTATGGACTGGACTCTCACTATTATGTTAGATCCACTATGGACTGGACTCTCACTATTATGTTAGATCCACTATCGACTGGACTCTCACACTATTATGTTAGATCCACTATGGACTGGACTCACACTATTATGTGAGATCCACTATGGACTGGACTCTCACTATTATGTGAAATCCACTATGGACTGGACTCTCACTATTATGTTAAATCCACTAAGGACTGGACTCTCACACTATTATGTCAGATCCACTATGGACTGGACTCTCACACTATTATGTTAGATCCACTATGGACTGGACTCTCACTATTATGTTAGATCCACTATGGACTGGACTCACACTATTATGTGAGATCCACTATGGACTGGACTCTCACTATTATGCTAGATCCACTATGGACTGGACTCTCACACTATTATGTTAGATCCACTATGGACTGGACTCTCACACTATTATGTTAGATCCACTATGGACTGGACTCTCACTATTATGTTAGATCCACTATGGACTGGACTCTCACACTATTATGTTAGATCCACTATGGACTGGACTCCCACACTATTATGTTAGATCCACTATGGAGTGGACTCTCACTATTATGTTAGATCCACTATGGACTGGACTCTCTCACTATTATGTTAGATCCACTATGGACTGGACTCTCACTATTATGTTAGATCCACTATGGACTGGACTCCCACTATTGTGTTAGATCCACTATGGACTGGACTTTCACTATTATGTTAGATCCACTATGGACTGGACTCTCACTATTATGTTAGATCCACTATGGACTGAACTCTCACTATTATGCTAGATCCACTATGGACTGGACTCTCACTATTATGTTAGATCCACTATCGACTGGACTCTCACACTATTATGTTAGATCCACTATGGACTGGACTCACACTATTATGTGAGATCCACTATGGACTGGACTCTCACTATTATGTGAAATCCACTATGGACTGGACTCTCACTATTATGTTAAATCCACTAAGGACTGGACTCTCACACTATTATGTCAGATCCACTATGGACTGGACTCTCACACTATTATGTTAGATCCACTATGGACTGGACTCTCACTATTATGTTAGATCCACTATGGACTGGACTCACACTATTATGTGAGATCCACTATGGACTGGACTCTCACTATTATGTTAGATCCACTATGGACTGGACTCTCACACTATTATGTTAGATCCACTGTGGACTGGACTCTCACACTATTATGTTAGATCCACTATGGACTGGACTCTCACTATTATGTTAGATCCACTATGGACTGGACTCTCACTATTATGTTAGATCCAATATGGACTGGACTCTCACACTATTAGATCCACTATGGACTGGACTCTCACACCATTATGTTAGATCCACTATGGACTGGACTCTCACTATCATGTTAGATCCACTATGGACTGGACTCTCACACTATTATGTTAGATCCACTATGGACTGGACTCTCACACTATTATGTTAGATCCACTATGGACTGGACTCTCACACTATGTCAGACCCACTCGACGTCCATTGCATCCGGTCTACTTTAGAGGGGGGGGGGGGGGGGGGGGGGGCATGGGGGGTCACCCACATCTGCGGTCCTCTCCAAAGTTTCTCATAGTCATTCTCATCGACGTCCCACTGGGTTGTGAGTTTTTCCTTGCCCCTATGTGGGCTCTGAATTGAGGATGCGGTTGTGGCTTGTGCAGCCCTTTGAGACACTTGTGATTTAGGGCTATATAAATAAAGATTGATTGATGGATATTTAGCTGAATCATTTTAACCTCTATAAAGTATAAATAACTTAGGTCCCAATACTGATCTTTGTGGAACCCCACAAGTTACTCTTCTTGGCTGTGATTTAGTTGGATTCATTTCCACATATATTGAGATCCATGACTTAAATAAGTACTTAACCACTGTTGTGAAACACCTCTCCTGCCATAGTTGGACCAGTTTTGCAGAAGTACAGAATGATGGATTGTGTCAAAAGCTGTGCAGAAATACAACTGCTTGTGTTCTCTTGCTGCAGCTCTGTTTTCTACAAAGTGCATAGTATCGTGCAAGCCTCTCATGTTTGTGTGGCCCTAAACCAGCCTTTGTCCGCGGCACCATTGTGGTCTTTAATATTACTTCTTCATGATTAGAGTCCTGCGGGGCCCCCGCCCTAAGGCTAATGTCACCGCCTCAGTAAGAACACATTGTTGACTTTATTTAGTTAAAGCTAGATTTTTTAAAGGCCTACAGAAATGAGATGTTCTTATTTAAACGGGGATAGCAGGTCCATTCTATGTGTCATACTTCATCATTTCACCATATTTTTGCTGAAAGGATTTAGTAGAGAACATCCACGATAAAGTTGGCAACTTTTGGTCGCTAATAAAAAAGCCTCGCCTGCACCGGAAGTAGCAGACGATGTGCGCGTGACGTCACGGGTTGTGGAGCTCCTCACATCTGAACATTGTTTACAATCATGGCCACCAGCAGCCAGAGCGATTCGGACCGAGAAAGCGACCATTTCCCCATTAATTTGAGCGAGCATGAAAGATTCGTGGATGAGGAAAGTTAGAGTGAAGTACTAGAAGAAGAAAAAAAAAGACAGGGCAGTGGGAGCCATTCAGATGTTATTAGACACATTTACTAGGATTCACAGTGGCAGAGGGGTTAGTGCGTCTGCCTCACAATACGAAGGTCCTGCAGTCCTGGGTTCAAATCCAGGCTGGGGATCTTTCTGTGTGGAGTTTGCATGTCCTCCCCGTGAATGCGTGGGTTCCCTCCAGGTACTCCGGCTTCCTCCCACCTCCAAAGACATGCACCTGGGGATAGGCCCCTCCCACCTCCAAAGACATGCACCTGGGGATAGGCCCCTCCCACTTCAAAAGACATGCACCTGGGGATAGGTTGATTGGCAACACTAAATGGTCCCTAGTGTGTGAATGTTGTCTGTCTATCTGTGTTGGCCCTGTGATGAGGTGGCAACTTGTCCAGGGTGTACCCCGCCTTCCGCCCGATTGTAGCTGAGATAGGCGCCAGCGCCCCCTGCAACCCCGAAAGGGAATAAGCGGTAGAAAATGGATGGATGGATGGATGGATGGATGGAATTACTCGGATAATTCTGGAAAATCCCTTATCTGCTTATTGTGTTACTAGTGTTGTAGTGAGATTATAATGTCGTACCTGAAAGTCGGAGGGGTGTGGTGACCACCAGTGTCTCCGAGCGAAGCCACGCAGATGCCTCTTTGACAGGTGCACGAGGAACGACGCAAGCTCCGCTCATGTCTACGGTAAGAGCCGACTTATTACCACCATTTTCTCCCCGAAACCTGCCGGTTGACATGTGGTCGGGAACCATGTTCGCTTGACCGCTCTGTTCCATAGTAAAGCTTCACCTACGGGGATGTAAACAAGGAAACACCGGCTGTGTTTGTGTTGCTAAAGGCAGCTGCAATACACCGCTTCCCACCTACATCTTTCTTCTTTGACGTCTCCATTATTAATTGAACACAATGCAAAAAATTCAGCAACACAGATGTCCAGAATACTGTGTAATTATGCGATTAAAGCAGGCTACTTTTAGCTGGGATCGGGCTGGAAAAAAATGTCGGCTACAACCCGAGACTTCCCGCGCACGCCTCATCATACTGACGTTTTCAACAAGATTTTTAAATTGTAATTTAGTAAAGTAAAGCGGCCGTATTGGCATGTGTTGCAGTGTTAATATTTCATCATTGATATATAAACTATCAGACTGCGTGGTCGCTAGTAGTGGCTTTCAGTAGGCCTTTAAACACTTGCAAGAACCACATGGTCAGTCTTGCCAATGTGATCCAGAATCCCAGTAATATACTGAAGTCACACTCCTTGATCAGACACCACAATATTTATATTTATGTCTTAGTTTTCCTTCTTAGTTTTTTCTTTTTATCAAGCGTTCAAACCAGTGGCATATTAAGCCTTACTAGGGGGGCTAAAAGCTCCATAAAATATAATCCACCCCCCTCCTTATTTATGGGTGTTATATTATGATTTTTTATTTTTTTTTAACAAAATAGTGCCAACTAATGATTATTGACTTAAATATGATCATAAATACTGTGGTTTTCCTTCAGTTTCCATTTTAAGGTAGAGATTAGCTGGGATAGATAGTAATATTCATTATAATGCATTCTTTTACAAAATAATAATTGTGCATTTGCTGTGTCTTTATAAACTACTGACTGTTTTGAACCTGTTGCGCCCTATAAAGAGTTGATACTGTAAGTACTGTACCTATTAGGCAGCAGCTGTTTGATTGTAACGTGCATCTTTGTTGTAGTTTTCATGTACAAAAGGGTCATATTATGATTGGCTTTTACATTTAAAACAGCAGGTGTTGAAACCGCCATGTAAAAATGCTAATGCTAATCAGTAGCATGTCAACAGCAAAGTCAGTGTGTAGCCAATGTATATTAGCATCAAGTTTTAATCAAGGTTCCTTGAATGCACCACAACTATGTTCTATGACAGTGGTTCTCAAACTATGGTACGTGTAGCGCGAGTGTTAACTAGTTGTACGCCAAATCTTCACTTGGTTAAAGTACAGTGTTTTTGTTTCCCATATTCAAACACAGTTTTACTGTTCGGACTGTATGTAATGTTGCGGTGACCACAAATATTATTCATTAAAATAATATTACTTGTTGAATAAAGCCTTTGCCTTGTTTTAAATGAGTACTTAGGCGAACTAGGTTACTGTAAAGTTAAAGTTAAGTTTATGTTAAGTTAAGTTAAAGTTCCAGCTACGTTACTGTATTCTAGTGTTGGTCGTTATGGTCGTACTTGGAGAGATTTAAATGAATACTTAGGCGAACTACAATATTGTAAAGTTAAAGTTAACTTAAGGTTAGTTAAAATTAACTTAAGTTAAAGTTAAGTTAAAGTTACAGCTACATTACTGTATTCTAGTGCTGGTCCTTATGGTCGTACTTGGAGAGCTTTAAAGAATACTTAGGCGAACAATGTAACTATAAAGTTAAAGTTAAGATAAAGATAAAGTTAAGTTAAGTTAAAGTTAAGTCAAGTTAAAGTTACAGCTACGTTACTGCATTTTAATGTTAGTCGTTATGGTCGTACTTGGAGAGCTTTAAATGAATACTTAGGCTAACTACAATATTGTAAAGTTAAAGTTAACTTAAGTTAAAGTTAACTTAGGGGAAATTAAAAGTTAACTTAAGTTAAAGTTAAGTTAAAATTACAGCTATGTTACTGTATTCTAGTGCTGGTCTTTATGGTCGTACTTAGAGAGCTTTAAATGAATACTTGGGCGAACTACGTTACTGTAAATTTAAAGTTAACTTAAGGTAATTTAAAGTTAAAGTTACAGCTACATTACTGTATTTTAATGTTGGTCGCTATGGTCGTACTTGGAGAGATTTAAAGAATACTTAGGCGAACTACAATATTGTAAAGTTAAAGTTAACTTAAGGTTAGTTCAAATTAACTTAAGTTAAAGTTAAGTTAAAGTTACAGCTATGTTACTGTATTCTAGTGCTGGTCATTCTGGTCGTACTTGGAGAGCTTTAAAGAATACTTAGGTGAACTATGTAACTATAAAGTTAAAGTTAAGTTAAAGATAAATTTAAGTCAAGTTAAAGTTAAGTTAAGTTAAGTTAAAGTTACAGCTACGTTACTGCATTTTAATGTTAGTCGTTATGGTCGTACTTGGAGAGCTTTAAATGAATACTTAGGCTAACTACAATATTGTAAAGTTAAAGTTAACTTAAGTTCAAGTTAACTTAGGGGAAATTAAAAGTTAACTTAAGTTAAAGTTAAGTTAAAATTACAGCTATGTTACTGTATTCTAGTGCTGGTCTTTATGGTCGTACTTAGAGAGCTTTAAATGAATACTTGGGCGAACTACGTTACTGTAAATTTAAAGTTAACTTAAGGTAATTTAAAGTTAAAGTTACAGCTACATTACTGTATTTTAATGTTGGTCGTTATGGTCGTACTTGGAGAGATTTAAAGAATACTTAGGCGAACTACGTTACTGTAAAGTTAAAGTTAAGTTAAGTTCAAGTTAAAGTTAAGTTAAGTTAAAGTTACAGCTACATTACTGCATTTTAATGTTAATTGTTATGGTCGTACTTGGAGAGCTTTAAATGAATACTTAGGCGAACTACAATATTGTAAAGTTAAAGTTAACTTAAGGTTAGTTAAAATTAACTTAAGTTAAAGTTAAGTTAAAGTTACAGCTCCGTTACTGTATTCTAGTGCTGGTCATTATGGTCGTACTTGGAGAGCTTTAAAGAATACTTAGGCGAACTATGTAACTATAAAGTTAAAGTGAGGTTAAAGATAAAGTTAAGTTAAGTTAAAGTTAAGTTAAGTTAAAGTTAAGTTAAGTTAAAGTTACAGCTACATCACTGTATTGTAATGTTGGTCATTATGGTCGTACTTGGAGAGCTTTAAAGAATACTTAGGCGGACTATGTAACTATAAAGTTAAAGTTAAGTTAAAGATAAATTTAAGTTAAGTGAAGTTAAAGTTAAGTTAAGTTAAAGTTACAGCTACATTACTGTATTGTAATGTTGGTCGTTATGGTCGTACTTGGAGAGCTTTAAATGAATACTTAGGCGAACTACGTTACTGTAAAGTTAAAGTTAAGTTAATTTCAAATTAAAGTTAATTAAGTTAAAGTTACAGCTACAATACTGCATTTTAATGTTGGTCGATATGGTCGTACTTGGAGAGCTTTAAATGAATACTTAGGCTAACTACAATATTGTAAAGTTAAAGTTAACTTAAGTTAAAGTTAAGTTAAAATTACAGCTATGTTATTGTATTGTAATACTGGTCATTATGGTCGTACTTGGAGAGCTTTAAAGAATACTTAGGCGAACTACGTTACTGTAAAGTCAAAGTTAAAGTTAAGTTAAATTAAAGTTAAGTTCAGTTAAAGTTACAGCTACGTTACTGCATTTTAATGTTAGTTGTTATGGTCGTACTTGGAGAGCTTTAAATGAAAACTTAGGCTAACTACAATATTGTAAAGTTAAAGTTAACTTAAGGTTAGTTAAAATTAACTTAAGTTAAAGTTAAGTTAAAGTTACAGCTCCGTTACTGTATTGTAATGCTGGTCATTATGGTCGTACTTGGAGAGCTTTAAAAAATACTTAGGCGAACTATGTAACTATAAAGTTAAAGTGAGGTTAAAGATAAAGTTAAGTTAAGATAAAGTTAAGATAAAGTTAAGTTAAGTTAAAGTTAAGTTAAAGTTAAGTTAAGTTAAAGTTACAGCTACATCACTGTATTGTAATGTTGGTCATTATGGTCGTACTTGGAGAGCTTTAAAGAATACTTAGGCGGACTATGTAACTATAAAGTTAAAGTTAAGTTAAAGATGAATTTAAGTTAAGTGAAGTTAAAGTTAAGTTAAGTTAAAGTTACAGCTACATTACTGTATTGTAATGTTGGTCGTTATGGTCGTACTTGGAGAGCTTTAAATGAATACTTAGGCGAACTACGTTACTGTAAAGTTAAAGTTAAGTTAATTTCAAATTAAAGTTAATTAAGTTAAAGTTACAGCTACAATACTGCATTTTAATGTTGGTCGATATGGTCGTACTTGGAGAGCTTTAAATGAATACTTAGGCTAACTACAATATTGTAAAGTTAAAGTTAACTTAAGTTAAAGTTAAGTTAAAATTACAGCTATGTTATTGTATTGTAATACTGGTCATTATGGTCGTACTTGGAGAGCTTTAAAAAATACTTAGGCGAACTACGTTACTGTAAAGTCAAAGTTAAAGTTAAGTTAAGTTAAAGTTAAGTTAAGTTAAAGTTACAGCTATGTTACTGCATTTTAATGTTAGTTGTTATGGTCGTACTTGGAGAGCTTTAAATGAAAACTTAGGCTAACTACAATATTGTAAAGTTAAAGTTAACTTAAGGTTAGTTAAAATTAACTTAAGTTAAAGTTAAGTTAAAGTTACAGCTCCGTTACTGTATTGTAATGCTGGTCATTATGGTCGTACTTGGAGAGCTTTAAAAAATACTTAGGCGAACTATGTAACTATAAAGTTAAAGTGAGGTTAAAGATAAAGTTAAGTTAAGATAAAGTTAAGTTAAGTTAAGTTAAGTTAAAGTTACAGCTACATCACTGTATTGTAATGTTGGTCATTATGGTCGTACTTGGAGAGCTTTAAAGAATACTTAGGCGGACTATGTAACTATAAAGTTAAAGTTAAGTTAAAGATGAATTTAAGTTAAGTGAAGTTAAAGTTAAGTTAAGTTAAAGTTACAGCTACATTACTGTATTGTAATGTTGGTCGTTATGGTCGTACTTGGAGAGCTTTAAATGAATACTTAGGCGAACTACGTTACTGTAAAGTTAAAGTTAAGTTAATTTCAAATTAAAGTTAAGTTAAGTTAAAGTTACAGCTACAATACTGCATTTTAATGTTGGTCGATATGGTCGTACTTGGAGAGCTTTAAATGAATACTTAGGCTAACTACAATATTGTAAAGTTAAAGTTAACTTAAGTTAAAGTTAAGTTAAAATTACAGCTATGTTATTGTATTGTAATGCTGGTCATTATGGTCGTACTTGGAGAGCTTTAAAGAATACTTAGGCGAACTACGTTACTGTAAAGTCAAAGTTAAAGTTAAGTTAAGTTAAAGTTAAGTTCAGTTAAAGTTACAGCTACGTTACTGCATTTTAATGTTAGTTGTTATGGTCGTACTTGGAGAGCTTTAAATGAAAACTTAGGCTAACTACAATATTGTAAAGTTAAAGTTAACTTAAGGTTAGTTAAAATTAACTTAAGTTAAAGTTAAGTTAAAGTTACAGCTCCGTTACTGTATTGTAATGCTGGTCATTATGGTCGTACTTGGAGAGCTTTAAAAAATACTTAGGCGAACTATGTAACTATAAAGTTAAAGTGAGGTTAAAGATAAAGTTAAGTTAAGTTAAAGTTACATAACTGTATTGTAATGTTGGTCATTATGGTTGTACTTGGAGAGCTTTAAAGAACACTTAGGCGAACTATGTAACTATAAAGTTAAAGTTAAGTCAAAGATAAAGTTAAGTTAAGTTAATGTTAAACTTAAGTCAAATTAAACTTACAGCTGTATTGTACTGTTGTTCATTGTGGTCGTACTTGGAGAGCTTTAAAGAATACTTAGGCGGACTATGTAACTATAAAGTTAAAGTTAAGTCAAAGATAAAGTTAAGTTAAGTTAAAGTTAAGTCAAGTTAAATTAAAGTTACATTACTGTATTGTAATGTTGTTCATTCTGGTGGTGCTTGGAGAGTCTCCTCTGAGGTGATACTTGGTGAAGAAATGCAAAAGTGAAACTTCTACATCTTTGTCCTGTGCGGCTCCAGACAGTATATTTGTATTATTTGTTCACCTTTCCAGGGACAAGCGGTAAGAAATGGAGGGACTGGACAACGGTAAAGTCTCCCATGCCACCAGGTGGAAGGAACCATTGTGCACTTTTGCAAGGGGGGTGCAGGTGCTGTCGCACATTCCTAATTAGATGGAAACAATCCCACTGTTGACCTTGAGGGCCAAATAGGTTCCATCTCCACCTTAGTGACGTCATCTTTTCAATAAAAGAACGACTAAATATATCCAAGTTTGTGTAAAAATCCCCGGCTGTGATGCCGTGGTCCCCCCCCGGTGGTGGTGGGCCTAAAGCAAAGTGAGTATGCTGTGTGGCCAGAGGTGTCGCTGTGGAGCAGGAGCCAGAGTGCGCACACCCAAGTGGCCCCACAACTCCGAGCTGCTCCCCGGGAAGATGCTACCGCAGGGAGGACGAGCTGCTGCACTTTTTCTGGGACTTTTGCAACTTTTCAACGCACCTTTTTCCCTAGCCTTCAACCTGGACACCAGTCACGTGATCAGGAAGGACGGGCAGCCCGGGAGCCTCTTTGGTTTCTCTCTGGCTCTGCACCGGCAGATCAACCCGGACCGACGATTGTGAGTCTCCTCTCCTCCTCCTCCTCATCATCACTTGCACTTCTGTGGCAGTGGACAAATACACATGTGTGCGTTAGAAGGGATGTTCACTCGTCCCTTTATTTAGCTGCTAACTTTTTCAGTCTTCATCATATACACCAGGGGTGTCTAAAGTGTGGCCCGCAGCTAATCCTTGACCACACATTCTGCTAAAATTGCAAAATTAATAGTATTGCCAAAAATTTAAAAAAACATTTAAAAAAAAAAAGGTGGAATGAGGTGAAATGTAATGAGAAAAAGTGGCAATGTTGACACAAAACTGCAGTTTTTTCCCCTTTTGTCTTTTTTTTTCTTTTTTTTTTCCATTGCTAAAAAAAAAAGGACAAAAAAATATATGTTATAATGAATTATTACTTGAGAATTATCACTTTAAAATGTTTTATGTGGAAAAAAATATTGCATATGTTGTGTGGTTGCCATATAAAAACATCAAAGTTTTGACAAAAGAGCATAAAACAAACAAAATAATAGTTCAAACTTAAAATTGACAGATATATCGGAAGTTGATATTGAAATTTAAGTGTTAAAAGTAAAAAAACAAAAACAAAATGCAAAAAATATTGCATTTGTTGTGTGGTTGCCATATCGAGACATCAACGTTTTGACAAAAAAGCATAAAACAAACAAAATAAAAATTCAAACTTGAAATCGACAGATATATCGGAAGTTGATCTTGACATTTAAGTGTTAAAAGTTAAAAAAAAACTAATAAAAATGCAAAAAATATTGCATATGTTGTGTGGTTGCCATATAAAAACATCAAAGTTTTGACAAAAGAGCATAAAACAAACAAAATAATAGTTCAAACTTAAAATTGACAGATATATCGGAAGTTGATCTTGAAATTTAAGTGTTAAAAGTAAAAAAACAAAAACAAAATGCAAAAAATATTGCATTTGTTGTGTGGTTGCCATATCGAAACATCAACGTTTTGACAAAAGAGCATAAAACAAACAAAATAATAGTTCAAAGTTAAAATCGACAGATATATCGGAAGTTGATCTTGACATTTAAGTGTTAAAAGTTAAAAAAAAACTAATAAAAATGCAAAAAATATTGCATATGTTGTGTGGTTGCTATATAAAAACATCAAAGTTTTGACAAAAGAGCATAAAACAAACAAAATAATAGTTCAAACTTAAAATTGACAGATGTATCGGAAGTTGATCTTGAAATTTAAGTGTTAAAAGTAAAAAAACAAAAACAAAATGCAAAAAATATTGCATTTGTTGTGTGGTTGCCATATCGAAACATCAACGTTTTGACAAAAAAGCATAAAACAAACAAAATAATAGTTCAAAGTTAAAATCGACAGATATATCGGAAGTTGATTTTGACATTTAAGTGTTAAAAGTTAAAAAAAAACTAATAAAAATGCAAAAAATATTGCATATGTTGTGTGGTTGCCATATAAAAACATCAAAGTTTTGACAAAAGAGCATAAAACAAACAAAATAATAGTTCAAACTTAAAATTGACAGATATATCGGAAGTTGATCTTGAAATTTAAGTGTTAAAAGTAAAAAAACAAAAACAAAATGCAAAAAATATTGCATTTGTTGTGTGGTTGCCATATCGAAACATCAACGTTTTGACAAAAAAGCATAAAACAAACAAAATAATAGTTCAAACTTGAAATCGACAGATATATCGGAAGTTGATCTTGACATTTAAGTGTTAAAAGTAAAAAAAAAAACTAATAAAAATGCAAAAAATATTGCATATGTTGTGTGGTTGCCATATAAAAACATCAAAGTTTTGACAAAAGAGCATAAAACAAACAAAATAATAGTTCAAACTTAAAATTGACAGATATATCGGAAGTTGATCTTGAAATTTAAGTGTTAAAAGTAAAAAAACAAAAACAAAATGCAAAAAATATTGCATTTGTTGTGTGGTTGCCATATCGAAACATCAACGTTTTGACAAAAAAGCATAAAACAAACAAAATAAAAATTCAAACTTGAAATCGACAGATATATCGGAAGTTGATCTTGACATTTAAGTGTTAAAAGTAAAAAAAACAACTAATAAAAATGCAAAAAATATTGCATATGTTGTGTGGTTGCCATATAAAAACATCAAAGTTTTGACAAAAGAGCATAAAACAAACAAAATAATAGGTCAAACTTAAAATCGACAGATGTATCGGAAGTTGATCTTGAAATTTAAGTGTTAAAAGTAAAAAAACAAAAACAAAATGCAAAAAATATTGCATTTGTTGTGTGGTTGCCATATCGAAACATCAACGTTTTGACAAAAAAGCATAAAACAAACAAAATAATAGTTCAAACTTGAAATCGACAGATATATCGGAAGTTGATCTTGACATTTAAGTGTTAAAAGTTTAAAAAAACCTAATAAAAATGCAAAAAATATTGCATATGTTGTGTGGTTGCCATATAAAAACATCAAAGTTTTGACAAAAGAGCATAAAACAAACAAAATAATAGTTCAAACTTAAAATTGACAGATATATCGGAAGTTGATCTTGAAATTTAAGTGTTAAAAGTAAAAAAACAAAAACAAAATGCAAAAAATATTGCATTTGTTGTGTGGTTGCCATATCGAAACATCAACGTTTTGACAAAAAAGCATAAAACAAACAAAATAATAGTTCAAACTTGAAATCGACAGATGTATCGGAAGTTGATCTTGACATTTAAGTGTTAAAAGTTAAAAAAAAACTAATAAAAATGCAAAAAATATTGCATATGTTGTGTGGTTGCCATATAAAAACATCAAAGTTTTGACAAAAGAGCATAAAACAAACAAAATAATAGTTCAAACTTAAAATTGACAGATATATCGGAAGTTGATCTTGAAATTTAAGTGTTAAAAGTAAAAAAACAAAAACAAAATGCAAAAAATATTGCATTTGTTGTGTGGTTGCCATATCGAAACATCAACGTTTTGACAAAAAAGCATAAAACAAACAAAATAATAGTTCAAACTTGAAATCGACAGATATATCGGAAGTTGATCTTGACATTTAAGTGTTAAAAGTTAAAAAAAAACTAATAAAAATGCAAAAAATATTGCATATGTTGTGTGGTTGCCATATAGAAACATCAAAGTTTTGACAAAAGAGCATAAAACAAACAAAATAATAGTTCAAACTTAAAATTGACAGATATATCGGAAGTTGATCTTGAAATTTAAGTGTTAAAAGTAAAAAAACAAAAACAAAATGCAAAAAATATTGCATTTGTTGTGTGGTTGCCATATCGAAACATCATCGTTTTGACAAAAAAGCATAAAACAAACAAAATAATAGTTCAAACTTGAAATCGACAGATATATCGGAAGTTGATCTTGACATTTAAGTGTTAAAAGTTAAAAAAAAACTAATAAAAATGCAAAAAATATTGCATATGTTGTGTGGTTGCCATATAAAAACATCAAAGTTTTGACAAAAGAGCATAAAACAAACAAAATAATAGTTCAAACTTAAAATTGACAGATATATCGGAAATTGATCTTGAAATTTAAGTGTTAAAAGTAAAAAAACAAAAACAAAATGCAAAAAATATTGCATTTGTTGTGTGGTTGCCATATCGAGACATCAACGTTTTGACAAAAAAGCATAAAACAAACAAAATAAAAATTCAAACTTGAAATCGACAGATGTATCGGAAGTTGATCTTGACATTTAAGTGTTAAAAGTTAAAAAAAAACTAATAAAAATGCAAAAAATATTGCATATGTTGTGTGGTTGCCATATAAAAACATCAAAGTTTTGACAAAAGAGCATAAAACAAACAAAATAATAGTTCAAACTTAAAATTGACAGATATATCGGAAGTTGATCTTGAAATTTAAGTGTTAAAAGTAAAAAAACAAAAACAAAATGCAAAAAATATTGCATTTGTTGTGTGGTTGCCATATCGAAACATCAACGTTTTGACAAAAAAGCATAAAACAAACAAAATAATAGTTCAAACTTGAAATCGACAGATATATCGGAAGTTGATCTTGACATTTAAGTGTTAAAAGTAAAAAAAAAAACTAATAAAAATGCAAAAAATATTGCATATGTTGTGTGGTTGCCATATAAAAACATCAAAGTTTTGACAAAAGAGCATAAAACAAACAAAATAATAGTTCAAACTTAAAATTGACAGATATATCGGAAGTTGATCTTGAAATTTAAGTGTTAAAAGTAAAAAAACAAAAACAAAATGCAAAAAATATTGCATTTGTTGTGTGGTTGCCATATCGAAACATCAACGTTTTGACAAAAAAGCATAAAACAAACAAAATAAAAATTCAAACTTGAAATCGACAGATATATCGGAAGTTGATCTTGACATTTAAGTGTTAAAAGTAAAAAAAACAACTAATAAAAATGCAAAAAATATTGCATATGTTGTGTGGTTGCCATATAAAAACATCAAAGTTTTGACAAAAGAGCATAAAACAAACAAAATAATAGGTCAAACTTAAAATCGACAGATGTATCGGAAGTTGATCTTGAAATTTAAGTGTTAAAAGTAAAAAAACAAAAACAAAATGCAAAAAATATTGCATTTGTTGTGTGGTTGCCATATCGAAACATCAACGTTTTGACAAAAAAGCATAAAACAAACAAAATAATAGTTCAAACTTGAAATCGACAGATATATCGGAAGTTGATCTTGACATTTAAGTGTTAAAAGTTTAAAAAAACCTAATAAAAATGCAAAAAATATTGCATATGTTGTGTGGTTGCCATATAAAAACATCAAAGTTTTGACAAAAGAGCATAAAACAAACAAAATAATAGTTCAAACTTAAAATTGACAGATATATCGGAAGTTGATCTTGAAATTTAAGTGTTAAAAGTAAAAAAACAAAAACAAAATGCAAAAAATATTGCATTTGTTGTGTGGTTGCCATATCGAAACATCAACGTTTTGACAAAAAAGCATAAAACAAACAAAATAATAGTTCAAACTTGAAATCGACAGATGTATCGGAAGTTGATCTTGACATTTAAGTGTTAAAAGTTAAAAAAAAACTAATAAAAATGCAAAAAATATTGCATATGTTGTGTGGTTGCCATATAAAAACATCAAAGTTTTGACAAAAGAGCATAAAACAAACAAAATAATAGTTCAAACTTAAAATTGACAGATATATCGGAAGTTGATCTTGAAATTTAAGTGTTAAAAGTAAAAAAACAAAAACAAAATGCAAAAAATATTGCATTTGTTGTGTGGTTGCCATATCGAAACATCAACGTTTTGACAAAAAAGCATAAAACAAACAAAATAATAGTTCAAACTTGAAATCGACAGATATATCGGAAGTTGATCTTGACATTTAAGTGTTAAAAGTTAAAAAAAAACTAATAAAAATGCAAAAAATATTGCATATGTTGTGTGGTTGCCATATAGAAACATCAAAGTTTTGACAAAAGAGCATAAAACAAACAAAATAATAGTTCAAACTTAAAATTGACAGATATATCGGAAGTTGATCTTGAAATTTAAGTGTTAAAAGTAAAAAAACAAAAACAAAATGCAAAAAATATTGCATTTGTTGTGTGGTTGCCATATCGAAACATCATCGTTTTGACAAAAAAGCATAAAACAAACAAAATAATAGTTCAAACTTGAAATCGACAGATATATCGGAAGTTGATCTTGACATTTAAGTGTTAAAAGTTAAAAAAAAACTAATAAAAATGCAAAAAATATTGCATATGTTGTGTGGTTGCCATATAAAAACATCAAAGTTTTGACAAAAGAGCATAAAACAAACAAAATAATAGTTCAAACTTAAAATTGACAGATATATCGGAAATTGATCTTGAAATTTAAGTGTTAAAAGTAAAAAAACAAAAACAAAATGCAAAAAATATTGCATTTGTTGTGTGGTTGCCATATCGAGACATCAACGTTTTGACCAAAAAGCATAAAACAAACAAAATAAAAATTCAAACTTGAAATCGACAGATGTATCGGAAGTTGATCTTGACATTTAAGTGTTAAAAGTTAAAAAAAACTAATAAAAATGCAAAAAATATTGCATATGTTGTGTGGTTGCCATATAAAAACATCAAAGTTTTGACAAAAGAGCATAAAAACAAACAAAATAATAGTTCAAACTTAAAATTGACAGATATATCGGAAGTTGATCTTGAAATTTAAGTGTTAAAAGTAAAAAAACAAAAACAAAATGCAAAAAATATTGCATTTGTTGTGTGGTTGCCATATCGAAACATCAACGTTTTGACAAAAAAGCATAAAACAAACAAAATAATAGTTCAAACTTGAAATCGACGGATATATCGGAAGTTGATCTTGACATTTAAGTGTTAAAAGTTAAAAAAAACCTAATAAAAATGCAAAAAATATTGCATATGTTGTGTGGTTGCCATATAAAAACATCAAAGTTTTGACAAAAGAGCATAAAACAAACAAAATAATAGTTCAAACTTAAAATTGACAGATATATCGGAAGTTGATCTTGAAATTTAAGTGTTAAAAGTAAAACAACAAAAACAAAATGCAAAAAATATTGCATTTGTTGTGTGGTTGCCATATCGAAACATCAACGTTTTGACAAAAAAGCATAAAACAAACAAAATAATAGTTCAAACTTGAAATCGACAGATATATCGGAAGTTGATCTTGACATTTAAGTGTTAAAAGTAAAAAAAAACCTAATAAAAATGCAAAAAATATTGCATATGTTGTGTGGTTGCCATATAAAAACATCAAAGTTTTGACAAAAGAGCATAAAACAAACAAAATAATAGTTCAAACTTGAAATCGATAGATATATCGGAAGTTGATCTTGAAATTTAAGTGTTAAAAGTAAAAATAAAAACCAATAAAAATGCATCACTTTATGAGTGAGGAACCTTTCAGATCTTAAATATATTTAGTAGGATTTTATTGAACTTTTCACTGTGATTACTCAAAAATATTAAATAATTAAAATCAATGGTGCCCTGCATTATTTATCTTTGAGGACTTTAATTGCTAAATAATGGAACTCTCCTGAAGGAATCAATAAAGTACTATCTATCTATCTAAATACTGCATATTTCAGTTTTACTATAAAAAAAAAGATGTCTTTGACAGAAAAGGCATAAAACCTTATTTATTTTACTTTATATCAACCTTAAGTTGATATAGAGATTTACTGTAAGCATTAAATAATAATAATAATAATTTGACTTATTTTTAACATTTTAGTGACTGAGACCCTCTATGCTCCCCAGGAGCCCTAAGATAAAAAAAAATCCATATATGTTTTGTTACGGTTTGAAAATGAAAAATATCAAAATGGCCCCCGCATGCTTAAATGTTTTCGTGTGCGGCCCTCTGTGGAAAAAGTTTGGACACCCCTGATATACAGTATTCGACTTTAATCCGACGACTTTTTTCTAAATTTATTGTCGTTTAATCCTGTCAAATCTTTCTTGTAAAATTGTAATGTTTAAAAGAATATTTTGTGACGATTGTTATTTTTCTTACAATACCACTGTATTTATTTTTAGGAAAAAAATAGTAAATACTAATTCTCATTTAATGTTAGAAGATTACTTGACTTTGTTTTCTAAACCCCCCCCCCCCAGAATATTCCTGACAAATCTTGTAGGAAACGTTTTCTCAAAATATTGAAACTTTTTCTAAAAAAAAAAAAATAGGACCCTTTTCAAAATTAATTGGACATAATTTTTTTCGCGTAAAATTGTAACTTTAAAAAATATATATTTTGACAATTATTTTTCTCACAATATTACTATTTATTTCTAAATTTGTGATATATTTTTTAAATTTAATTGTGTATAATTACATAATTTTGTTTTGTAATTTTATTTCCTCCGAATATTCGGAAAAAACTGTGTCATCTTTTTCTCACAATATTGCAACTTTTTTTTTTTTTTTAGAAAAAAAGCAGAATAAATAACACACAATAATACCACAATAATAGAACTCCAATTCCCAGCAACATTCACAATAGCGATCAACAGAACGATTGAGAAGACACACAAACATGACACAAAACAATCCAAAAGTAGTCAAACAAAAATGACTAATATCAACAACAGTATTAATATTAATAAAACTTCCAACATAGCAGTGATTACAAATCATTGACATTATCATCACTGCCATTTTAAAAATGTAATATAAACATTTCAAAAAAGAACAAAAGTGTCACAGAGGCTTACACTTGCATCAAATCTCACAAGCTTGACAACACACTGTGTCCAATGTTTGCACAAAGATGAAGTCACCTTCAAGAATGGTGCTGACACTCTAGAACAAAGGTGTCAAACTCAAGGGACGTGGCCCCCCCACTTCATTTTATTTGGCCCTCTAATATGTAACAAAGTACTGGAACTTGTCTTACTAAATGTATTCCTTTAGAACAGCCTGTAGAACCTAGGCATGCCGACCCTGTCCCAGCCTGTAGAACCTAGGCATGCTGACCCTGTACCAGCCTGTAGAACCTTGGCATGCTGACCCTGTACCAGCCTGTAGAACCTAGGCATGCCGACCCTGTCCGAGCCTGTAGAACCTAGGCATGCTGACCCTGTCCCAGCCTGGCATGCTGACCCTGTCCCAACCTGTAGAACCTAGGCATGCTGACCCTGTCCCAGCCTGTAGAACCTAGGTATGCTGACCCTGTCCCAACCTGTAGAACCTAGGCATGCTGACCCTGTCCCAGCCTGTAGAACCTAGGCATGCTGACCCTGTCCCAGCCTGGCATGCTGACCCTGTCCCAACCTGTAGAACCTAGGCATGCTGACCCTGTCCCAGCCTGTAGAACCTAGGCATGGCGACCCTGTCCCAGCCTGTAGAACCTGGCATGCTGACCCTGTACCAGCCTGTAGAACCTAGGCATGCTGACCCTGTACCAGCCTGTAGGACCTAGGCATGCTGACCCTGTCCCAACCTGGCATGCTGACCCTGTTCAGCCTGTCCCAGCTCTAGAACCTTGGCATGCTGACCCTGTCCCCTGTAGATCCCTGGCATGCTGACCCTGTCCCAGCCTGTAGAACCTAGGCATGCCGACCCTGTCCGAGCCTGTAGAATCTAGGCATGCTGACCCTGTCCCAGCCTGGCATGCTGACCCTGTCCCAGCCTGTAGAACCCATGCATGCTGACCCTGTCCCCTGTAGATCCCTGGCATGCTGACCCTCTCCCAGCCTGTAGATCCTAGGCATGCTGACCCTGTCCCAGCCTGTAGACCTGGCATGCTGACCCTGTCCCAGCCTGTAGAACCTAGGTATGCTGACCCTGTCCCAACCTGTAGAACCTAGGCATGCTGACCCTGTCCCAGCCTGTAGAACCTAGGCATGCTGACCCTGTCCCAGCCTGTAGATCCTAGGCATGCTGACCCTGTCCCAGCCTGTAGACCTGGCATGCTGACCCTGTCCCAGCCTGTAGAACCTAGGCATGCTGACCCTGTCCCAGCCTGTAGAACCTAGGCATGCTGACCCTGTCCCAGCCTGTAGAACCTAGGCATGCTGACCCTGTCCCAGCCTGGCATGCTGACCCTGTCCCAACCTGTAGAACCTAGGCATGCTGACCCTGTCCCAGCCTGTAGAACCTGGCATGCTGACCCTGTCCCAGCCTGTAGAACCTGGCATGCTGACCCTGTCCCAGCCTGTAGAACCTGGCATGCCGACCCTGCAGCCCAGCATGAGAGGATGAGAAAGGCCTGATAAGGACATCCAGTGTGATCTGACAGAGATTACAACCTTTGGAATGTTATCTCTCTGCTGTTTTGACTGTGTTGTGCAACCTCAGACCTGCTGGCTCTGTTAGCACACGGGTCTCAGACTCAAGGCCAGATCTGGGCCGCCACATCATTCTGGCCCGCAAACACCTGGAAATGATACGCGTCAATAAAGTACTCCATATTTTCTCACTAAATGTAATTCATTTTTTCCATTTTGACGGAAAAAAATATATGCACTGTTTGAAATTGCACACCTTTTCAACTTTAATAGTCAATATTGCAACAAATATTACTGTCATACTTTCCAAACATGATTTGTCTAAATAAAAATACTTAACTCTACAGCAAACTACCCACCAAAGTAAAAAAAAAAATACTATAAATGTTACGTTGTTCTTTACAGCTGTGTTTTTCAACCACTGTGCCGCGGCACACTACCGTGAGATACAGTCTGCTGTGCCGTGGGAGATTATTTCATTTCACCTACTTGGGCTAAAAATATTTTTTGCAAAGCAGTAATTATAGTCTGTAAATGATGTGTTGTTGTTGAGTGTCGTTGCTGTCTAGAGCTCGGCAGAGTAACCCTGTAATACTCTTCCGTATCAGTAGGTGGCAGCAGGTAGCTCATTGCTTTGTAGATGTGAGAAACAGCGGGAGGCAGGGTGCAGGTAAAAAGGTAACTAATGCTTAAACCAGAAATAAACAGAAGGTAAGTGCCGCTAAGAAAAGGCATTGAAGCTTAAGGAAGGCTATGCAGAACCAAACTAAAACTGAACTGACTACAAAGTCAACAAAAACAGAATGCTGGACGACAGCAAAGACTTACTGTGGAGCAAAGATGGCGTCCACAAAGTACATCCCAACATGACATGACAATCAACAATGTCCCCACAAAGAAGGACGAAAACAAGTGAAATATTCTTGATTGCTAAAACAAAGTAGATGCGGGAAATATCGCTCAAAGGAAGACATGAAACTGCTACAGGAAAATACGCCAAAAAGAGGAAAAGCCACCAAAATAGGAGCGCAAGACAAGAAGTAAAAGACTACACACAGGAAAACAGCAAAAAAGTGCAAATAAGTCAGGGTGTGATGTGACAGGTGGTGACAGTACACCTACTTTGAGACAAGAGCTATAGTCATGCATGCTTGCTTATGCTTTAAAGTCATATCCAACAATTGTGACGACTTTTTACTGTCAACTGAGTTTCGTTTTGTAATAATTTCTGCTGGTGGTGTGTCTCTGCATTTTTTCAACGCACAAAATGTGCTTTGGCTCAAAAAAGGATGAAAAACACTGTTTTACTTCATTAATAACCATCGTCTTAAAGTGAGTTTGTTTGAGTTTTCGTTTTCCCTGTGTGTGTGTGTGTGTGTAGTATTTCCTGTCTTTAGTTCCTGTCGGCGCTATTATTTTGTCTGTTTCCTGTCTTTCTCCCTGAGTGCTGTGTTCCCTCAGCTGCGGCTGATTGGCACCTGGCCACACCTGGTGTCAATCAGCCCACTCCTATTTAGACCTGTCTTCCCATCAAGTCAGTGCCTGGGTTATTGTCGATGTCACTTCCGTATTGTCGCTCCTGTCGTGTCGTGTCATCACAGCGTAGCAGTAAGCTATATTTCGGTATCTGTGTGTAGCTTACCGTCTTTTCTTCCCTGCTTCCGTTTTGTTTTCATTCTACAAGTAACGACTTCTGTTTTCCTGCGCGCTACCCCGCTAGCTTCCACGCTAGACCCTTTTGTTTTTGCTAGCTTCCATGCTAAGCTCCTTTTGTTTTGTTATCCGCCTCGTGCGCGCTTTTTGTTGTACCCCTTTTGTTCTTGCTCTAGTTTTTTTAATCAAAACATGTTTACCTTCAAAATGCGTCCTTCTCTGCATCTTGAAGTTCGTCACCAACTAACTTTGACATCCTTTGTTTGCCAACCTTGAGATACTCTTTTTGGCGTTATCTGTCGAATTGCATGTACTAATCCTAAGACGCTGAATATAAGACCATCGTCCAGCGGTTTGCACAATTGGCCATGACATATGTGCATGCCATTTTTATAGATGCTGTGTGAGAGACAAAAGGGGGAGCAAACAATAACTTTGCTTTTTTCTTTTTTTTCTTTCAGGTTTGCTTGGCAAACAAGCAAACCTGAAAGGGCTTTTGCGTCTCTCGCTGCTCAGTAAAAAAGAACGATTTTCTTGTAAGGCTCCAAAAGTGACAACCGAAAAAAAGACCAAAAATGTCGCGAGATGCTTTTTAAAAAAATAACATTTTAAAGGGACTACTGGCGTTATATGGTGACAAAGTTGTCGACACTGATCCCTCCTGCTACATCTTCTTATTCTCTGGCAGACTTGGTTGCATCTTGAAATATGTTGAGAAGTAGAGTTAGGAAGTCGTCGACTGCACCGAGTTGTAAGCTCCATACTCAGACAGTCCCATCATAATGTGTTTATGAGCACACAGTCAGTGCTAAATGCATCTGTTGTAATATTCAGGTCAGTAGACCACTAAAGGAAGTTATCAATGACAATATTTGACTTATTCCAAGCTGTGTCACACTAGGACAGGGTTTATATTGTGGAAAAAAACAAACTGTAAAAAAAAGTAAGAGATAAGAGGAAAAATAAACACTAATAAACAATAATAATAATAATACACCCAGATCATATTGCTGACACAGTGGTTTGTCTTTAAATATATATATAATCCATCCATCCATCCATCCATTTTCTACCGCTTGTCCCTTTTGGGGCCGCGGGGGGCGCTTGTGCCTATCTCAGCTACATTCGAGCGGAAGGCGAAGTACACCCTGGACAAGTCACCACCCCATCACAGGGCCAACACAGACAGACAACATTCACACACTAGGGACCATTTAGTCAATCAACCTATCCCCAGGTGCATGTCTTTGGAGGTGGGAGGGGCCTATCCCCAGGGGCATGTCTTTGGAGGTGGGAGGGGCCTATCCCCAGGTGCATGTCTTTGGAGGTGGGAGGGGCCTATCCCCAGGGGCATGTCCTTGGAGGTGGGAGGGGCCTATCCCCAGGTGCATGTCTTTGGAGGTGGGAGGGGCCTATCACCAGGTGCATGTCTTTGGAGGTGGGAGGGGCCTATCCCCAGGTGCATGTCTTTGGAGGTGGGAGGGGCCTATCACCAGGTGCATGTCTTTGGAGGTGGGAGGGGCCTATCCCCAGGTGCATGTCTTTGGAGGTGGGAGGGGCCTATCCCCAGGGGCATGTCTTTGGAGGTGGGAGGGGCCTATCCCCAGGTGCATGTCTATGGAGGTGGGAGGGGCCTATCCCCAGGGGCATGTCTTTGGAGGTGGGAGGGGCCTATCCCCAGGTGCATGTCTTTGGAGGTGGGAGGGGCCTATCCCCAGGGGCGTGTCTTTGGAGGTGGGAGGGGCCTATCCCCAGGGGCATGTCTTTGGAAGTGGGAGAGGCCTATCCCCAGGTGCATGTCTTTGAAGGTGGGAGGGGCCTATCCCCAGGTGCATGTCTTTGGAAGTGGGAGTAAGCCAGAGTACCCGGAGGGAACCCACGCAGTCACGGGGAGAACATGCAAACTCCACACAGAAAGATTAACTACTCAGGACCTTCCTATTGTGAGGCACATGCACTAATATCGGGGTTTAAAATTTTTTTTCCCAAATAAAACCCCAACTAAGTGTCCCTCACATACTGTGACTTTTGGGTGGAAGAACTTAGGACGCCCCTGCAGCCTGAGAACACACTGAAACACCCGCAGGTCAAACACACCACTCACTATTGCCAACAAAAACTTTTCACTTTTGCTTCAGCGATGTGAGCCTGACGCCTCACAGCTGGAGGTTCGTTAGCTCGGTCTGAGCTGGCTCATCTTCCACTCCACTTGTCAGCCTAATTAGCTGCGAGTCACATGAGGGGGGAGATGACATCACAGCAAACATTACGAGAGTGGATGTTAAAGTTAAAGTAGCAATGATAGTCACACACACACACACACACACACACACACACACACACACACACACACACACACACACACACACACACACACACACGAGGTGTGGTGAAATGTGTCCTCTGCATTTGACCCATCCTCTTGTTCAGCCCCTGGGAGGTGAGGGGAGCAGTGAGCAGCAATCATTTTTGGTGATTTAACCCCCATTTCCACTCCTTGATGCTGAGTGCCAAGCAGGGAGGTAATGGCTCCCATTTTTATAGTCTTTGGTATGACTTGGCCGGGGTTTGAACTCACAACCTGCCCATCTCAGGGCGGACACTCTAACCCAGGGGTCACCAACCTTGTTGAAAGCAAGAGCTACTTCTTGGGTACTGATTATTGCCAAGGGCTACCAGTTTGATACACACTTAAATAAATTGCCAGAAATAGCCAATTTGCTCAATTTACCTTTAATAAATAAATATGTATATATAAAAAAAAAAAAAGGGTATTTCTGTCTGTCATTCCGTCGTACATTTTTGTTCCTTTTACGGAAGGTTTTTTGTAGAGAATAAATGATGAAAAAAACACTTAATTGAACGGTTTAAAAGAGGAGAAAACACGAAGAAAAAAAATGCAATTTTGAAACATAGTTTATCTTCAATTTCAACTCTTTAAAATTCAAAATTCAACCGAAAAAAATGAAGACAAAAAACTAGCTAATTCGAATCTTTTGGAAAACATTTTTAAAAAATGATTTATGGAACATCAATAGTCATTTTTCTTGATTAAGATTAATTTTAGAATTTTGATGACATGTTTTAAATATGTTAAAATCCAATCTGCACTTTGTTAGAATATATAACAAATTGGACCAAGCTACATTTCTAACAAACTCAAATCATTATTTCTTCTAGATTTTCCAGAACAAAAATTTTAAAATAAATTCAAAAGACTTTGAAATAAGATTTAAAATTGGTTCTACAAATTTTGTAGATTAGCCAGAATATTTTTTTTGAATTTTAATCATAATAAGTTTGAAGAAATATTTCACAAATATTTTTTGTCGAAAAAACAGAAGCTAAAATGAAGAATTAATTAAAATGTATTTATTATTCTTTACAATAAAAAAAAAAATTACTTAAATATTGATATAAATTGTCAGGAAAGAAGAGGAAGGAATTTAAAAGGTAAAAAGGTATATATGTTTAAAAATCCTAAAATCATTTTTAAGGTTGTATTTTTTCTCTAAAATTTTCTTTCTGAAATTATAGGAATCAAAGTAAAAAAATAAATGAATTTATTTAAACAAGTGAAGACCAAGTCTTTAAAATATTTTCTTGGATTTTCAAATTCTATTTGAGTTTTGTCTCTCTTAGAATTAAAAATGTCCAGCAAAGCGAGACCAGCTTGCTAGTAAATAAATACAATTTAAAAAAATAGAGGCAGCTCACTGGTAAGTGCTGCTATTTGAGCTATTTTTAGAACAGGCCAGCGGGCGACTCATCTGGTCCTTACGGGCGACCTGGTGCCCGCGTTGGTGACCCCTGGTCTAACCACTAGGCCACTGAGAAGGTTGACTCCAGTCTTTTGTTTCTAGAACGCTGACAAAGCATGTAAAAAAATGATAAACAAGTGTAGAAACTCACAGTAAATGGAGCAATTAGTGAATTACATAATTGTTCATTATTGTGTGAATACTCCAAAACATTCACACAAATGCTTTTCTAAGTTCTAAATAACTAAAAGAATGTATCACTAATCATTTTTAGACTGTATATTTTGGGGAGAATGCAAGTCAATATGAAGTATTTGTCATCTTTTCCTTGAGCTGACAGATGAAATACATTTTACCAAGTGACGTCCTCGTGAGGCTGAAGTGAAAGCAGTGAAGTTGTCACCTTGTGTAAATGCTAAATAAAAAAAGAATACAATGATTTGCAAATCCTTTTCAACTTAGATTCAATTGAATAGACTGCAAAGACAAGATATTTCATGTTCACACTGAGAAACTTTGTTATTTTTTGCAAATAATCATGAAAAGTTGTCAAAAAAGGCATTTTTACCAGTGTGTTACATGGCCTTTCCTTTTAACAACACTCAGTAAAGGTTTGGGAACTGAGGAGACACATTTTTCAAGTGGAATTCTTTCCCATCCTTGCTTGATGTACAGCTGAAGTTACATATTTTAGCCTGCATATTTTCAATGAGAGACAGGACTGGACTACAGGCAGGCCAGTCTCATACCCGCACTCTTTTACTATGAAGCCACGCTGTTGTAACACGTGGCTTGGCATTTTCTTGCTGAAATAAGCAGCGGCGTCCATGAAAAAGAAGTTGCTTAGATGACAACATATGTTGCTCCAAAGTCTGTATGTGTCACAACATGGCTTGGACGTGGATTGTTTCTCCGACGCAGATGAGAATCAGCACGAGCGAGGCGTGGACGTGAGTACGTGGTTGTTTATTTAAGCACTATAATAAAAAATAAACAAACTAAGGGCGCTCACAAGGAGGTACAGACACTTGGCTATGAACAAACAAAAGACTAGCATAAATGCTGCAAACTACAAACATGAAACAAAAACACTTGCTCGATTGGCATGAATGATAATAAACTATAAACAAAACTAGCACAATGGCATGAATACAAAAACTTACACGGAACTATGGACGAGGGCATGAAGGAGGTGCAGCATGGGTAGCATGCGTGCGAGTGTGAAGATCCCAGAATGAAGACAAGAAAAAGAGTGACTTAAGTAGCTATGATAATTAGTGAAAACAGGTGTGAGGCTGAGGACAGGGAAGTGACATGACAGGTGAAAAGTAATGAGTTGGCATGGAGACGAAAACAAACCAGGAAGTGCCAAGACAGAACTTGAATGTACAAAAAACTAAACATAACCTGACCAAAACCAAAACATAAACTTACAAGCGTGACAGTATGTACCTTTCAGCATTAATGGTGCCTTCACAGATGTGTAAGTTACTCATGCCTTGGCCGCTAATACACCTCCTATATTGCTGCCTTTTACACTTTGACCCTAGAACAGTCCGGATAGTTCTTTTCCTCTTTGAAATGTGGACTGGTCCGACTATGGAACACTTTTCCACTTTGCACCAGCCAATCTTAGATGCGCTCAGGCCCAGTGCAGCTGGCGGTGTTTCTGGGTGTTGTTGATAAACGGCATTGGCTTTGCATAGTAGAGTTTAAAGGGGAACATTATCACAATTTCTGAATGGTTAAAACCAATAAAAATCAATTCCCAGTGACTTATTTTATTTTTCAAAGTTTTTCTCAAAATTTTACCCATCATGCAATATCCCGAAAAACGGCTTCAAAGTGCCTGATTTACACCATCGCTATATCCACCCGTCCATTATCCTGTGGCGTCACCACGTGAAGCCACCAAAAACAAAACATGGCGGATAGCACAGAAAGGTACAGCATAGTAGCTTGGATTCAGACTCGGATTTCAGTGCCGTAAGCGATTCAACAGATTACGCATGTACTGAAATGTGTGGAGGCAGGTGCCGAAAACGAAATTAAAGAAGAAACAGAAGCTTTTGAGCCACATCACGACAGACAGCACCACTGAGGAAGAGCGGATGAATTCGGCGATCGCCTTCTAACCAATGATTGGTATGTGTTTGTTTGGCATTAAATGTGGGTGGAGGGAAAAGCTGGATGCAAATATAGCTACAAATGAGGCATAATGATGCAATATCTACATACAGCTAGCCTAAATAGCATTTTAGCATCGATTGGCTTGCAGTCATGCCGTGAAATCACCAAAAAGATGCACCGCTGCTGCTCACTGCTCCCCTCACCTCCCAGGGGGTGATCAAGGGTGATGGGTCCAATGCAGAGAATAATTTCGCCACACCAAGAGTGTGTGTGACAATCATTGGTACTTTAACTTTAACCAAATATGTCTGATTAGCACTCCACAAAAGTCAATAACATCAACAAAACTCACCTTTGTGATTTCTTTGACTTTCTCGTTGGAAATGCATCTGGAAATACATCTGCTTTGAGTGTCGCAGGATATCCACGCATTCTTGCCATCTCTGTCGTTAGCATAGCTGTCGTCGGTAAAGTGTGCAGAACAAACCAGGGACTTTCGCATCTTTTGACCACTGTTGCAACTTGAATCCGTCCCTGTTAGTGTTGTTACACCCTCTGACAACACACCCACGAGGCATGATGTCTCCAAGGTACTGGAAAACAGTCAAAAAACGGAAAATAACAGAGCTGATTTGACTTGGTGTGTGTAATGTGTTTGAGAAAATGCGTCATAATGTGACGTCATGGGTGAAAGGTCATCGATCCGACAGGCGAACAATTGAAAGGCATTTAAATCGCCAAATTCACCCTTTTAGAGTTCGGAAATCGGTTAAAAATACATACGGTCTTTTTTCTGCAACATCAAGGTATATATTGACACTTACATAGGTCTGCTGATAATGTTCCCCTTTAAACTTGCACTTACAGATGTAGCGACCTACTGTAGTTACTGAGAGTGGTTATCTGAAATGTGTTCCTGGGCCCATGTGGTGATATCCTTTACACACCGATGTCACTTTTTGATGCAGTACCACCTGAGGGATCCAAGGTGTGTAATATCATAGCTTACGTGCAGTGATTTCTCCAGATTCTCTGAACCTTTTGATGATATTATGGAGCATAGATGGTGAAATCCCTAAATTCCTTGCAATAGCTGCTTGAGAAATGTTGTTCTTACACAATTTGCTCAGGCACTTGTTGACAAAGTGGTGACCCTCGCCCCGTCCTTGTTTGGGAATGAGTGAGCATTTAATGGAAGCTGCTTTTATAGCCAATCATGGCACCCACCTGTTCCCAATTAGCCTGTTCACCTGTGGGATGTTCCAAATAAGTATTTGATGAGCATTCCTCAACTTCCTCAGTCTTTTTTGCCACTTGTGCCTGCTTTTTGGAAACATGTTCGAAATGAGCTAATATTTGCAAAAAAAAATGCCAAAGTTTCTCAGTGTGAAGATGAAATATCTTGTCTTTGCAGTCTATTCAATTGAATATAAGTTGAAAAGGATTTGTAGTATTCTCTTTTTATTTAGGATTTACACAACCTGACAACTTCACTGCTTTTGGGCTTTTGTACCATGTTGGTAAAGAGGCCTCTTGCATGAGCGTTTTGGGAACTGCAACCTGAGGAAAAAGAAGCTTCACTGACAGGACGGCCATCTGTGCACATGCAACCTGATAGATGAAACACATCCGTCAATCACCAGTGGAGACATTCCATGCTGACCGCTGGCGATTGTTCAACTCGGGTTGGTTTGTAAAAGAGAAAGATATAAACTTAACAGGCGCAGCAGTTAGTGTGCATGATTGTGTGAGAACAGCTGCCACACACAGCTGTGGCACCACTGTTGCACATCTGTTGACAAAGCCCAGTGAGGTCATTGTGTGCAGCCTCTGTGTGTTCACACTTCTGCTGCAGTGACAGACATGATGGCACTTCCTGCCTGCTTTTGTGTGTCTGCCGTGCACACCACATGGTCAAATTGGCTTCATTTGTATCACTAACCAACATCATGATGTATGACAATAACAACATCATTTTAATGTAGCGTATTTTTCAGACCATAGGGCGCACCGGATTATAAGGCGCATTAAAGGAGTCATATTATTAGGGACCGAATGTCCCTGTGGGACAGAGGACCCTATTGAATTTATAGCGTTTTATTCTTTCTTTCTTTTTCTTTATTATTATTCTGCAGCCTTTAGCTGTAATTTGACCCCCTTAACATGCTTCAAAACTCACCAAACTGGACACACACATCAGGACTGGCGAACAATGCGATTTAATCAAAAAACCTACCCCCAAAACTAAAAATTGCGCTCTAGCGCCCCCTAGGAATAAAAAACAGACAAAACTGCTCCTAGGAAGAAAACACAGACAAAACAGCCTGTAACTTCCAGTAGGAATGTCGAAGGGACATAAAACAGAAAACTTGTATGTAGGTCTCACTTAGACCTAAATTTGATGTATTGACAACTCCCAGCAAAAATCAACGGGAAGTTTGCAATTCCCCCTTCAAAACAAAAGTTTTGTAAAAACACTCACCTTTGCCTCTTTGAGCTGTAATTTAACCCCCTGAACATGCTTCAAAACTCACCAAACTGGACACACACATCAGGACTGGCGAACAATGCGATTTATTCAAAAAACCTACCCCCAAAACTAAAAATTGCGCTATAGCGCCCCCTAGGAATAAAAAACAGACAAAACTGCTCCTAGGAAGAAAACACAGACAAAACAGCCTGTAACTTCCAGTAGGAATGTCGGAGAGACATAAAACAGAAAACTTGTATGCAGGTCTCACTTAGACCTAAATTTCATATATTGACAACTCCCAGCAAAAATCAACGGGAAGTTTGCAATTCCCCCTTCAAAACAAAAGTTTTGTAAAAACACTCACCTTTGCCTCTTTGAGCTGTAATTTAACCCCCTGAACATGCTTCAAAACTCACCAAACTGCACACACACATCAGGACTGGTGAAAATTGCGATCTAATCAAAAAACCTAACTCCAAAACTCAAAATTTCGCTCTAGCGCCCCCTAGGAATAAAAAACAGACAAAACTGCTCCTAGGAAGAAAACACAGACAAAACAGCCTGTAACTTCCAGTAGGAATGTCAGAGAGACATAAAACAAAAACCTTTATGTAGGTCTCACTTAGACCTACATTTCATATATTGACAACTCGCAGCAAAGATCAACAGGAAGTTTGCAATTCCCCCTTCAAAACAAAAGTTTTGTAAAAACCGTTCACCTTTTTTCAAACATTATCTCCGCTGAGCGCGTTTGTCATGTCGGCTTCAAACTACCACAGGAGAGAGATTGAACCCTTCTGATTAAAAGTTGATGAAAGGGTTTTTATTACTGCTGCGGTTTTGATTTTATCAGCCTTCAAAGAACCGCTGCGCTGAAAACCAAAACTAAAACTGAACTGGCAACAAATTAAACAAAAACAGAATGCTGGACAACAGCAAAGACTTACTGTGGAGCAAAGATGGCGTCCACAAAGTACATCTGAACATGACATGACAATCAACAATGTCCCCACAAAGAAGGATAAAAACATTGCTAAAACAAAGTAGATGCGGGAAATATCACTCAAAAGGAAGACATGAAACTGCTACAGGAAAATACTGAAAAAAGAGGAAAAGCCACCAAAATAGGAGCGCAAGACAAGAAGTAAAAGACTACACACAGGAAAACTGCAAAAAAGTGCAAATAAGTCAGGGTGTGATGTGACAGGTGGTGACAGTACACCTACTTTGAGACAAGAGCTATAGTCATGCATGCTTGCTTATGCTTTAAAGTCATATCCAACAATTGCCATAACTTTTTACTGTCAACTGAGTTTTGTTTCGTAATAATTTCTGCTGGTGGTGTGCCTCCACCTTTTTTCAATACAAAATATGTGCCTTGGCTCAAAAAAGGTTGAAAAACACGGTCATAGCTTACCAAAGTCCTACTAAAACATTTCGATACATTTTTGAGCACTGTGTGTAACGTTCTACATTCTCAATGGAACATAATATATGTTGGTGTTGTTTTGCTTGAGTCATATTGCAGTTTACACGTATCTCTTATGTGTGACTGCCATCTACTGGTCACACTTATCATTTCACCATGTACCAAATAAAATTGCTTTGAGGTCGGTAAGCACAACCAGAATCATTTCGTGCGTTAGGTGCGCCGGGTTATAAGGCGCACCGTCCATTTTTGACAAAATGTAAGGATTTTAAGTCTGAAAAATACGGTAACGCGGCTCCAAAAAAATGGTAGTATTTGGATGTGTTCTCATTTAATGCCATCCATCCATCCATCATCTTCCGCTTATCCGAGGTCGGGTCGCGGGGGCAGCAGCCTAAGCAGGGAAGCCCAGACTTCCCTCTCCCCAGCCACTTCGTCCAGCTCTTCCCGGGGGATCCCGAGGCGTTCCCAGGCCAGCCGGGAGACATAGTCTTCCCAACGTGTCCTGGGTCTTCCCCGTGGCCTCCTACCGGTTGGACGTGCCCTAAACACCTCCCTAGGGAGGCGTTCGGGTGGCATCCTGACCAGATGCCCGAACCACCTCATCTGGCTCCTCTCGATGTGGAGGAGCAGCGGCTTTACTTTGAGTTCCTCCCGGATGGCAGAGCTTCTCACCCTATCTCTAAGGGAGAGACCCAAACTCATTTGGGCCGCTTGTACCCGTGATCTTATCCTTTCGCTCATGACCCAAAGCTCATGACCATAGGTGAGGATGGGAACGTAGATCGACCGGTAAATTGAGAGCTTTGCCTTCCGGCTCAGCTCCTTCTTCACCACAACGGATCGATACAACGTCCGCATTACTGAAGACGCCGCACCGATCCGCCTGTCGATCTCATAATAATGATAATAATGGATTAGATTTATATCGCGCTTTTCTATTGTTGGATACTCAAAGTGCTCACAGAGAAGTGGGAACCCATCATTCATTCACACGATGGTGGTGGTAAGCTACCTCTGTAGCCACAGCTGCCCTGGGGTAGACTGACGGAAGCGTGGCTGCCAGTTTGCGCCTACGGCCCCTCCGACCACCACCAATCATTCAGTCATCATTCATTCACCGGTGTGAGCGGCACCGGGGGCAAAGGGTGAAGTGTCCTGCCCAAGGACACAACGGCAGCGACTTTGATGTCCATAGGTGGGACACGAACCTGCAACCCTCAGGTTTCTGGCACGGCCGCTTTACCCACTACGCCATGCCGCCCCATGATCCACTCTTCCCCCACTTGTGAACAAGACTCCTAGGTACTTGAACTCCTCCACTTGGGGCAGGGTCTCCTCCCCAACCCGGAGATGGCACTCCACCCTTTTCTGGGCGAGAACCATGGACTCGGACTTGGAGGTGCTGATTCTCATCCCGGTCGCTTCACACTCGGCTGCGAACCGATCCAGTGAGAGCTGAAGATCCTGACCAGATGAAGCCATCAGGACCACATCGTCTGCAAAAAGAAGAGACCTAATCCTGCAGCCACCAAACCGGAACCCCTCAACGCCTTGACTGCGCCTAGAAATTCTGTCCATAAAAGTTATGAACAGAATCTGTGAGAAAGGGCAACTTTGGCGGAGTCCAACCCTCACTGGAAACGTGTCCGACTTACTGCCGGCAATGCGGACCAAGCTCTGACACTGATCATACAGGGGGTGGACCGCCACAATCAGAGAGTCCGGTACCCCATACTCTCTGAGCACTCCCCACAGGACTTCCCGAGGGACACGGTCCAATGCCTTCTCCAAGTCCACAAAGCACATGTAGACTGGTTGGGCAAACTCCCATGCACCCTCAAGGACCCTGCCCAGAGTATAGAGCTGGTCCACAGTTCCAAGACCAGGACGAAAACCACACTGTTCCTCCTGGATCCGAGGTTCGACCATCCGGCGTAGCCTCCTCTCCAGTACACCTGAATAAACCTCATTTAATGGCGAGGGTATATTTAATGTTGTCTCCATGAAACGAAAACCTCTATGTAGGGCAGACTTAGACCTATATTTCATAATGATACCTTCTAGGGAAAAAATCAACAAAAATTTTGCAAAAATCCCTTCAAAGCAAAATTTGCCTAAAAAAATGCACTTTTTGTCTCTTTGCGCTATAATTTGACCCCCTTAAAATGCTTCAAAACTCACCAAACTTGGCACACACATCAGGACTGGCAAAAATTGCAATCTAAAAAAAAAAAGGAAAAAAACTTAAAAATTGTGCTCTAGCACAATTTTTGAATAAAACACAGAAAAAACTGCTCCTAGGAAGAAAACACAAACAAAATTGCTTGGAACTTCCAGTAGGAATGCCGGAAAGACATGAAACAAAAACTTCTATGTAGGTCTCACTTAGACCTACATTTAGATAATTGACATCCTTCGGCAAAAATCAACAGGAAGTTAAAAATTACCCCTTCAAAATAAAAGTTTTGTAAAAACCCGTCACCTTTTTCAAACGTAAACTCCTCCGAGTGCGTTTGTCGTTTCGGCTTCAAACTCGCACAGGAGAGAGATTGAACCGTTTTGATTAAAACCATCCAACAAAGTTTTGATTTCCGCTCCGGTTTTGATTTTACGCGCCTTCTAAAAACCCCTGCGCAAAGTTTCCTAAAAAATGTCATTTTTGCCTCTTTGAGCTGTAATTTGACCCCTTTAAAATGCTTCAAAGTGCAAGTTAAAGCTCTACTATACAAAGCGAAAGCCATTTATCAACAACATCCAGAAACGCCGATCTGTAATTTGACCCCCTTACCATGCTTTAAAACTCACCAAATTTTACACACACATCAGGACTGGCGAAAATTGCCATCTAATAAAAAACCAAACCCTAAAAATCTAATTTGCGCTCTAGCGCCCCCTAGGAAAAAACCCAGACAAAACTGCATGTAACTTCTGTTAGAAATGTCGTACAGACATGAAATAAAAACCTGTATGTTGGTCTGACTTAGACCAGGGCTTGAGTAGCGGCGGCAGCCAAAGGCGGACCCGACCAACGCTGCTTGCAGCTTTAATTAATGTTGTCTCCAATCACAGCAGCAGAGAAAGACGCTGCCTTGCATGTGCGGCAGACGGCTGAGTTGCGTGTAAATGTCAATGTTAACCCTCAGCTACTTGCTAAATTCTACAACTTCTCCCAGAAACTCTGCAGTAAACATTCTTTACCACCGTTGCACTCACCTGCTTCTCAGCATGTTGCACGGCAGCTAGTCAGTAAACTTACTTCAAATGCTTCAAAACTCACCAAACTTGGCACACACATCAGGACTGGCAAAAATTGCGATCTAATGAAAAAACCAAACCCGAAAATTAAAAAATGCGCTCTAACGCAATTTTTTAATAAAACACAGAAAAAACTGCTCCTAGGAAGAGAAAACAGACAAAACTGCTTGTAACTTCCAGTAGGAATGTCGGACAGACATGAAACAAAAACCTCTATGTAGGTCTCACTTAGACCTACATTTTAATATTGACATCCTGCAGCAAAAATCAACAGGAAGTTAAAAATTACCCCTTCAAAATAAAGGTTTTGTAAATAAAGGTTTTCAAATGTTATCTCCTCTGAGTGCGTTTGTCGTTTCGGCTTCAAACTCGCATAGGAGAGAGTTTGAATCCTTCTGATTAAAAGTTATTCTCAGAGTTTTGATTACTGCTATGGTTTTGATTTTACGCACTTTCAAAGAACCCCGACGCAAAGTCTCCTAAAAAATGTAATTTTTGCTACTTTTCAATCAATCAATCAATGTTTACTTATATAGCCCTAAATCACTAGTGTCTCAAAGGGCTGCACAAACCACAACACAAACCACTACGACATCCTCGGTAGGCCCACATAAGGGCAAGGAAAACTCACACCCAGTGGGACGTCGGTGACAATGATGACTATGAGAACCTTGGAGAGGAAAGCAACTTTTAGCTGTAATTTGACCCCCTTAAAATGCTTCAAAGTGCTAGTTAAAGCTCTACTATGCCAAGCAAAAGCTATTTATCAACAACATCCAGAAACGCCAATCTGTAATTTGACCCCCTTAACATGCTTCAAAACTCACCAAATTTTACACACACATCAGGGCTGGCAAAAATTGCCATCTAATAAAAAACCAAACCCTAAAAATTTAAATGGCGCTCTAGCTCCCCCTAGGAAAAAACACAGATAAAACTGCTTGTAACTTCTGTTAGAAATGTCGCAGAGACATGAAACAAAAACCTCTATGTAGGTCTGACTTAGACCAGGGCTTGGGTTGCGGGGGCAGCAGCCAAAGGCGGACCCGACCAACGCTGCTTGCAGCTTTAATTATTATTATTATTGTCTATGGGATATTATGCCAGTGCATTCCCCCTGCCACCGAGCGACATCTGGCCTTGCAGCAGCAGGTTGTGACACAGGTGCTGAAATGTAAGAAGTCCTGTTAGTATTTGCATGTGACTGGCCTTTTGTTTGTGCAGAGACTTGGCACTTTGCATCAGACCTCCCCGGGAGGGCCCTTGTTGGGCAAATGAGGAACCACAGGGCTGGTCAGGAACGTCAATAGACGGTTCCTGTGCAACAAGAGAGGAGGATTTCCTTCCCGTCCCTTTAAGGAAATTCCTGCAGTGTGGGTCCGTGTCCACGTTGTGGACTTGCAGCTTCCTTGTGTCCTCACCACTTCTTGTGGAGTCGCAGAAATACTAAATACTTGGAAATATGTCATCGCTATAAAACACTGCAAATCTAAGTAAGATGAAATATCTCAAATAAGACTGATATGTGCTTATTTTATGTCGGATGAGATCATTCTTCTCACTAAGCAGATTTTATGTTAGAGTGTTTTACTTTTTTTTAAGTGTTTTGGTCCTAAATTATATCAGTAAGATATTACAGCTTGCTGCTGAGATGTGATGATCTATATTGAGTCAAACATGCTTGAAAGTAGAATATCAAGTGTTGTGTCATCAACACTCAAGTAGAAAACTACTTTTTTAAAGTCATCGTTTCTTACTTAAAGAATTAAATAAAAGATCATGACTTTGACACAATATGGTCTCATAATTAAAACAGTAAGGAATATATATATATTATATATACATATATATATAAATATACATATATATTCCTTGCTGTATATATATATATATATATATATATATATATTAGGGATGCACCGAAATGAAAATTTGTGGCCGAAGCCGAATAAAATTTAAACGCTTGGCCGAAGGCCGAATAATGAATGCAGTTTTTCACAATTTTTAAAATATTGCATAAATAACCTAGAATGAATATTTAGACATGTTTTTCAAATAAAGTAATTTTTTTATTGAATATTGACATTTTTTTAATATTCCAGTAGCCTTTGCTTTTCAAAAAAAAGCACAACGTTTTTCATTTATATTAGGCCTTCAAACAAAACATGCATTCCAAAAAAAAAATAAAGTGCATTAAAGTGGATAAACCCACAACAAATGAATTATTGTCCTTTTGGCAAAAGTCTGCTTAGCCACAGTAGATATGCTAATAATGTAAACAGAAGGCTCAAGTAAATCTCAATTAAGTGTGTGCTTGTAACCTCATACACTTATACAGGTAGCCTACACAACAGGCTAATAATGTAAACAGAGGCCCCACTAAATCTCAATAAGTGTGTGCTTGTAACCTCATACACTTATACAGGTAGCCTACACAACAGGCTAATAATGTAAACAGAGGCCCCACTAAATCTCAATAAGTGTGTGCTTGTAACCTCATACACTTATACAGGTACACAACATATCCCAACGTCACTGCACGTTGGTTGATTGCGTCACCGCGTCAAAAAATTGCGTCACACGCCACTATTCGGCCTTGTTTTTAACTCATTCCACCGAAGGCCGAATGTGGCTTTTTTTGCCATATTCGGCCGAATATATCCGGTTACCGATTAATCGGTGCATCCCTAATATATATAAATAAATGATAAATGGGTTGTACTTGTATAGCGCTTTTCTACCTTCAAGGTACTCAAAGCGCTTTGACACTACTTCCACATTCACACACACATTCACAAACTGATGGAGGGAGCTGCCATGCAAGGCGCTAACCAGCACCCATCAGGAGCAAGGGTGAAGTGTCTTGCTCAGGACACAACGGACGTGACGAGGACTAGGTGGGGATTGAACAAGGAACCCTCGGGTTGCGCACGGCCACTCTTTCACTGCACCACGCCGTCCCTATATCTCACGGCACAATAGTGTGCGGCGGCACAGTGGTTGAGAAACACGGGTCTAATACATTTATTCCGCACCTTAGATCAACATATTATGCTATGTTTGGCTATACTGAATATTAAGGAAGTGTTTCTCAAAATAACAGAAATGTGTTGCGCTGTTGTCATCTTAGTTTTTAAGCAGGGACGGCGTGGCAACCCGAGGGTCCCTGGTTCAAATCCCACCTAGTACCAACCTCGTCACGTCCGTTGTGTCCTGAGCTAGACACTTCACCCTTGCTCCTGATGGGTGCTGGTTGGCGCCTTGCATGGCAGCTCCCTCCATCAGTGTGTGAATGTGTGTGTGAATGGGTAAATGTGGAAGTAGTGTCAAAGCGCTTTGAGTACCTTGAAGGTAGAAAAGCGCTATACAAGTACAATCCATTTATTTATTTATTTATCTATGCTAACTTTTGAATTTTTTTCTGCCCCTAAAATGTATTTTTAATGTTCTGAATATAGACACATTTCTGTAAGGAACCCGCATGGTGGGTGTTATGGTTTAAACTAGGGGAGATGACGGCAGACTGACACCAGGTGGCAGTAATGTCCAAGATTTATTTTATATATATATATATATATATATATATATATATATATATATATATATATATATATAATCAAACAATAGAAAATAAACGAAGGAAATGGGTGGTGATAGACTATGTTAGCTGAGGTGCGTGTTACCAAATTTTGAAGAACACGGAAGTCCGTGGGGCAGGCAGAGGATCCAGGGCGAACGAGAGGCGTCGAGAGGAACGTGTCCAAGCGGGAGGTCGAGAATTCAAAAGGGCAGTCCGGGAGGCAAGGGGAACAACAGGTGATCACAGGAGAACACGGGGAGCGCTGCGGGAAGACAACAGGAACATCAGACACAACGGAAACACAAAAGTCGCAGGGGAAGAGCGAGTATGCGGGATGGAAGCCAGATACGGGATGCTTACACAGACAGAGAAGACTATATTCTGGCGAGCGATGGCAGGTTGTCCAGGCTTAAGAAGGCAGATTGCTCATCAAGGACAGGTGTGTTGATTGCCGAACAATGTTTGCAGCTGGTGGATGCTGCAGGGCGGAGACGTGCGCGGCGCGTCCCTGGATGTGCGCGCCCGTGGGCGTGGCCCGAGGTGTGCACAGGCGGACATTGGCAGAAGTCCCGAGCTGTAACAGTGTTTTTTTTGGCGTGACCCCAGAATGCAGAGACTGGAGATGATGTGCATGAAAAGTGCTAATTTAATTGTCTGGCATGTGAAGCATCCTGATTGGCAACCAGGGACAGGAGCACGGAAACAGAAGGACAAACCACGGGAAAACAATGTGACAAAGTCCAAAAAGTGTCATATAGAGTCACCTCAAAAAACAGCTAGATGGGACTTTAGATAAAACCGTTACCAAGTTTTGATCAAATAAATACTTTTTATTTTTATTTTTACAAGTGTTCTTGTATGCGAAATCTAATGAGAAAAAGTTGCAATGTTGACACAAAGCTGCCATGCAGGCTGTTTTTGTTTCTTTTGTCTTTCTTTATTTGTCTTTTTTTTGCCATTGCTCCAAAAAAAAAAAAAAAAGACGAAAAAAATCTATGTTGTTATTATTTTCAAGGCTCCAATTAGTTCAAATATTTCACTTTAAAATGTTTAGTGTTGTAAATATTGCATATATTGTGTGGTTGCCATAGAAAAACATCAAGGTTTTCTTTGACAAAAGAGCATAAAACACACAAAATAATAGTTCAAACGTAAAATCGATAGTTTTATGTGTTGAAAGTAAAAGAAAAACTTAATAAAAATGTATCACTTTATGAGTGGGGCACACTTTGGATCCCAAATATATTTATTGGTATTTTATTTATCTTTTCACTGTTATTACTCAAAAAATATAAAATAATTAAGATCAATGGTGTCCTGCATTATTGATCTTTTAGGGCTTTGATTACTAAATACTGCATATTTCAGTTTAATTATATATAAAAAAAAAAAAGAAGTATTTTTTGAAAGAAACGCCATAAAACCTTTTTTTTATTACTTTATACTTTATACTTTATATAGATATTTATTGTAAGCGTTATTATATAAAAAAAAAAAATAATACAAATTTGACTTATTTTTAACATTTTAATGACTGAGGCCCTTTATGGTCCCCGGGACCCTTAAAGGTAAAATAAATTTTAAAAAACCATACATTTTTTGGTGGTTTGAAAATGAAAAATATCAAAATGGCACGCTTTCATTTTTCCATGTGTGGCCCTCAGTGGAAAAAGTTTGGACACCCCTGCTGTAAGACTACCTCCCAATAAAATTACATTTATGTCAAAATAACGGGGTCTTTTTTAATTTAATTTAATTATTTGCTAGCAATGAATGACCATGAATTGATTTAAGTTGAAAAACTTATTGGGGTGTTACCATTTAGTGGTCAATTGTACAGAATATGTACTGTACTGTGCAATCTACTAATAAAAGTATCAATCAATCAAGCCAATTATTTACTGTGCTTATCGCAATTAATCACAATTAAAAAAATGTGATTAATGACAGAAATAATTGGTGTATATTTTCTCAGGTTATTGATCGGCGCCCCCAGAGCCAGATCTCTGGGCAAACAGACCGCCAACATCACCGGCGGTCTTTATAAGTGCGACCTCAGCCATTCCAACGACTGCGAGCGCGTCTTATTCGACAGCGAAGGTGAGAATTTGGCGTACGTCCATTTTTCCCTCCATGTCTTGCATCTCGGTTCACGCCACGGTTTTGTTTCTGCACGTGTCAACTTGGAAAAGAGGACATCCGAGTGGAGAACAAGGAGAACCAGTGGATGGGGGTGACGGTGCAGAGTCAGGGACCGGGGGGGAAGATTGTGGTAAGTCACTACTGAAGTATGAAACTATTATTTTATGTGTGATTTATACATTAAATCACACATAGTCGGGCCGCGGATCGATTGGTACCAGGCCGCAAAAGAACTTTTTATAATTGTTTTTTTATTTTTATTTAAATCAACATAAAAAACACAAGCTAGGTAAGTAGGTAGGTCTTTATTGTCATTGCAACAAGTACAACAAAACTTTGTTTTCAGCACAAACCTGATGGGTTGCTATAAGGCGCCCCGTAAAAGATGGGGAAGGATGAGTAAAAAAATACAATCCAGACTGGGCTCTTAAGGGGGCCCAGTTCGGAGTGAGAAAAAACCTCCATAGCAAAGCACATATACATATTACAGCAGGGGTGCCCACACTTTTTCTGCAGGCGAGCTACTTTTCAATTGACCAACTCGAGGGGATCTACCTCATTTATATATATCATTTATATTTATTTATTTATGAAAGAGACATTTTTGTAAACAAGTTAAATGTGTTTAATGATAATACAAGCATGTGTAACACATATAGATGTCTTTCTTTCACAAAGACAAGAATATAAGTTGGTGTATTACCTGATTCTGATGACTTGCATTGATTGGAATCAGACAGTAATGATGATAACGCCCACATTTTCAAATGGAGGAGAAAAAAAGTTGTCCTTTCTGTACAATACCACATGAAAGTGGTTGGTTTTTGGCATCTAATTCATCCAGCTTCCATACACTTTACAAGAAAAACATTGGCGGCAAATTCCGTAGCTTGCTTGATTGACATTCACGGCACCCGAGGGTCTTGTGAGATGACGCTGGCTGCTGCCAGTTCATTATTAGGAAAAAATGACAGAGAGGAAGGCGAGAAACACTTTTTATTTCAACAGACTTTCGCGCCGTCCCTTCCGTCAAAACTCTAAAGGCCGACTGCACATTTCCTATCTTCACAATAAAAGCCCTGCTTCATGCTGCCTGCGCTAACAAAATAAGAGTCTCAGAAAGCTGGCGTGCACAAGTGATGTGCACGCCAGCTTTCTGAGGGATCGTTTGTGCACGCCAGTTTTCCGAGACTCTGTATTTAGTTAGCGCAGGCAGCATGAAGCAGGGCTTTTATTGTGAAGATAGGAAATGTGCAGTCGGCCTTTAGAGTTTTGACGGAAGGTACGGCGCGAGAGTCTGTTGAAATAAAAAGTGTTTCTCGCCTTCCTCTCGGTCATATTTTCATAATAATGATCTTGCAGCAGCCAGCGTCATCTCACAAGACCCTCCGGTACCGTGAATGTCATTTAAGTGACGTCTTGGTGAAGATTGATGATCACTCATTTTTAGGTCTATTTTTTTTAAAAGCCTGGCTGGAGATCGACTGACACAGCCCCCGCGTGATCGACTGGTAGCTCGCGATCGACGTAATGGGCACCCCTGTATTACAGCGTACATCTCCAGATATCTAGCAACAGAGGGAAGGTAGTTCAAGGTCATGGTGGTAGGTCGCAGCTCTCAGGCGCTGACCATCCATTCATCACCTCTACGGGATTTGCATTGAGGGCGTTGGATTGGGGGTCTGGGGGGTGTATGTGTGGCGTATATATTTTTTTGTGGATGTGTGTATAAGCCCATAGTGTGTCTCTGTTCCGCGGCCTTGATGTATTTGCCGTCGCTAGTCCAAAGTTCACAACAACAGGTGTGGGTCCATGAGAGACAAAAAAGGGAGTTTGTTGTGTCTTCGCTTGCAGTGATCTTCGGGAGAGTCAATCCAAGCTAAAAAGATTTGTATGCAGGTGAAAGTAAAATTTGCTTTTCACTCTAAATTGTCTATGAGTGGTCCTCAAAAACTGCGGGGTAGACAGTCCGATGCAATCCACAGTTCTTCCCTCATCCTCCAATCATTTGTGGCAGCTTTGAGGTACTTTGAAGACTGCAAGCAACTTCCAATTTGTGGACAAACCAGAGCAAGGCTTATTCCAATCAGCAGATGTCCTGTTGTCATAATTCCCAATAGGTAGATATCTCACGTCCTCGACAGAAAAGGGTCGCCAGGCACGCGGCACTCCTTTTTCTCCCAAGAGTCCGTGGTGTGTCCAGCAACAACCGCTTCATCACGACAGCAGGTTCTCCAAACCCAAGATCTTGTCAATTTTGTTGATGCCAGATAAATAGTTCCAATGTTTAGATTTGGAGAGCAGTACAAAAAGAGGCAACAAAATGGTTAAGACAAGACAAAAAAGCAAGCAGGAGAGGAAAGGGGAGTGTCCACCCTCGGTGAGTGCCAGAGAGAAAAGATACACTTACAATTAGTGCAACAACCCAAAAAAACTCCCTTTTTCATGACAAAAAAAAAAGAAAATAAATTAATTTGATACCAAACTTCAGCATTAATAAAGTTACAGTTACTTTTGATTAAATGCTGTCATTCCATATTCTTTTGCAATGGACTTAACTCTGGATCTTTCTTATTTACCTCACCGCAGTGATATTTCCAATTGTTTAATTATTGCTCTACAAAGACAAACTGTATAAAATGTATAAACTACATGAGGGCAGTACGTGACGTATCAGGGGGATGTCGGGTGGTCCTGCAAGATTGCCACGAAGAAGAATGAAAGTCACCTCATTTATGAAGAGAAACAGATTTGAAATGGGATAGGTATCAATCAATCAATCAATCAATGTTTATTTATATAGCCCCAAATCACAAATGTCTCAAAGGGCTGCACAAATCATTACGACTACAACATCCTCGGAAGAACCCACAAAAGGGCAAGGAAAACTCACACCCAGTGGGCAGGGAGAATTCACATCCAGTGGGACGCCAGTGACAATGCTGACTATGAGAAACCTTAGAGAGGACCTCAGATGTGGGCAACCCCCCCCCCCTCTAGGGGACCGAAAGCAATGGATGTCGAGCGGGTCTAACATGATACTGTGAAAGTTCAATCCATAGTGGCTCCAACTCAGCCGCGAGAGTTCAGTTCAAAGCGGATCCAAGACAGCAGCGAGAGTCCCGTCCACAGGAAACTATCCCAAGCGGAGGCGGATCAGCAGCGCAGAGATGTCCCCAACCGATACAGGCGAGCGGTCCATCCTGGGTCTCGACTCTGGACAGCCAGTACTTCATCCATGGTCATCGGACCGGACCCCCTCCACAAGGGATGGGGGGACATAGGAGAAAAAAGAAAAGAAGCGGCAGATCAACTGGTCTAAAAAGGAGGTCTATTTAAAGGCTAGAGTATACAGATGAGTTTTAAGGTGAGACTTAAATGCTTCTACTGAGGTAGCATCTCGAACTGTTACCGGGAGGGCATTCCAGAGTACTGGAGCCTGAATGGAAAACGCTCTATAGCCCGCAGACTTTTTTGGGGCTTTAGGAATAACTAATAAGTCGGAGTCTTTTGAACACAGATTTCTTGCCGGGACATATGGTACAATACAATCTGCAAGATAGGATGGAGCTAGACTGTGTAGTATTTTATACGTAAGTAGTAAAACCTTAAAGTCACATCTTAAGTGCACAGGATGCCAGTGCAGGTGAGCCAGTATAGGTATATATGTATGTATATATGTATATAAAGGCATATACAGTATAGGTATATATGTATGTATATATGTATATAAAGGTATTTACAGTATGGGTATATATGTATATAAAGGTATATATGTATGTATATATGTATATAAAGGTATATACAGTATAGGTATATATGTATGTATATATGTATATAAAGGTATATACAGTATAGGTATATATGTATGTATATATGTATATAAAGGTTTATACAGTACAGGCGTAATGTGATCAAACTTTCTTGTTCTTGTCAAAAGTCTAGCAGCCGCATTTTGTACCAACTGTAATCTTTTAATGCTAGACATGTGGAGACCCCAAAAAATTACGTTACAGTAATCGAGGCGAGACGTAACAAACACATGGATAATGATCTCGGCGTCTTTAGTGGACAAAATGGAGCGAATTTTTGCGATATTACGGAGATGAAAGAAAGCCGTTTTAGTAACACTTTTAATGTGTGCCTCAAAGGAGAGAGTTGGGTGGAAGATAATACCCAGATTTTTTACCGAGTCACCTTGTTTTATTATTTGGTTGTCAAATGTTAAAGTTGTATTATTAAATAGAGGTCGGTGTCTAGCAGGACCGATAATCAGCATTTCTGTTTTTTTTGGCGTTAAGTTGCAAAGGTGGGTAAAGCGTCTTGCCCAAGCCGGATTCAAACCAGGAATCCTCAAGTTGCCGGTCGGCCGCTGTACCATCCGAGCCGCGCCTCTACCACATGAGACGACACAAAAGCAATAGTAGCAGTGGCAGAGAAAACATTTCAACCTCCGGCTTGTTGACTTTGTGGAATGTTTTGAGCATGACTACAAATATTGGCTGGACTTACGTTTCAAAGACTTTACGACATAGGAAATGCGGCAGGAAATTGCAGAAGATAAAAGATTGTACAGCGTGCAATAGGATGGAATGTCAGAATGCAAAACAACTTGTAGGTATGCAGTGAACACGCACCTGGGGTCGGTACAGGTGCTTGGAATTTTGTCATTTTAGGGGCAAGGAAGGTCAAATGTCAGGGCAGGAAGGCCATCAATTAAAACAATGATTGAAGTCCATCCACCTTCTAGTTATCCGAGGTGGGGTCGTGGGGGCAACAGCCTAAGCAGGGAAGCCCAGACTTCCCTCTCCCCAGCCAATTCATCCAGCTCCTCCCAGGTGATCCAAGGTGCTCCCAGGGAAGCCGGGAGACATAGTCTGGGTCTTCCCCATGGCCTCACACTGGTCGGATGTGCCCTAAACACCTCCCTATGGAGGCGTTCGGGTGGCATCCTGACCAGATGCCCGAACCACCTTATCTGGCTCCTCTCCATGTGGAGGAGCAGCGGCTTTACTTTGAGTTCCTCCCGGATGACAGAGCTTCTCACCCGATCTCTAAGGGAGAGACGCGCCACCCGGCGGAGGAAACTCATTTGGGCCGCTTGTACCCGTGATCTTATCCTTTCGGTCATGACCCAAAGCTCATGACCATAGGTGAGGATGGGAACGTAGATCGACCGGTAAAGTGAGAGCTTTGCCCTCCGGCTTAGCTCCTTCTTCACCACGACGAATCGATAACGATCCATCATACCGATCCGTTTGTCGATCTCATGATCCACTCTTCCTTGACGTGTGAACAAGACTGCCAGATACTTGAACTCCTCCACTTGGGGCAAGATCTCCTCCCCAACCCGGAGATGGCACTCCACCCTTTCCCGGTGTCAGGGTTATTTGTTGACGAGCCCCAAGATGGAGTGAGCAAACATCCATCCATCCATCCATCATCTTCCGCTTATCCGAGGTCGGGTCGCGGGGGCAGCAGCCTAAGCAGGGAAGCCCAGACTTCCCTATCTCCAGCCACTTCGTCTAGCTCTTCCCGGGGGATCCCGAGGCGTTCCCAGGCCAGCCGGGAGACATAGTCTTTCCAACGTGTCCTGGGTCTTCCCCGTGGCCTCCTACCAGCTGGACGTGCCCTAAGCACATCCGTAGGGAGGCGTTCGGGTGGCATCCTGACCAGATGCCCGAACCACCTCATCTGGCTCCTCTCGATGTGGAGGAGCAGCGGCTTTACGTTGAGCTCCTCCCGGATGGCAGAGCTTCTCACCCTATCTCTAAGGGAGAGCCCCGCCACCCGGCGGAGGAAACTCATTTCAGCCGCTTGTACCCGTGATCTTATCCTTTCGGTCATGACCCAAAGCTCATGACCATAGGTGAGGATGGGAACGTAGATCGACCGGTAAATTGAGAGCTTTGCCTTCCGGCTCAGCTCCTTCTTCACCACAACGGATCGATACAACGTCCGCATTACTGAAGACGCCGCACCGATCCGCCTGTCGATCTCACGATCCACTCTTCCCCCACTCGTGAACAAGACTCCTAGGTACTTGAACTCCTCCACTTGGGGCAGGGTCTCCTCCCCAACCCGGAGATGGCACTCCACCCTTTTCCGGGCAAGAACCATGGACTCGGACTTGGAGGTGCTGATTCTCATTCCGGTCGCTTCACACTCGGCTGCGAACCGATCCAGCGAGAACTGAAGATCCCGGCCAGATGAAGCCATCAGGACTACATCATCTGCAAAAAGCAGAGACCTAATCCCGTGGCCACCAAACCGGAACCCCTCAACGCCTTGACTGCGCCTAGAAATTCTGTCCATAAAAGTTATGAACAGAATCGGTGACAAAGGACAGCCTTGGCGGAGTCCAACCTTCACTGGAAACGTGTCCGACTTACTGCCAGCAATGCGGACCAAGCTCTGACACTGATCATACAGGGAGCGGACTGCCACAATAAGACATTCCGATACCCCATACTCTCTGAGCACTCCCCACAGGACTTCCCGAGGGACACGGTCGAATGCCTTCTCCAAGTCCACAAAGCACATGTAGACTGGTTGGGCAAACTCCCATGCACCCTCAAGAACCCTGTCGAGAGTATAGAGCTGGTCCACAGTTCCACGACCAGGACGAAAACCACACTGTTCCTCCTGAATCCGAGGTTCGACTATCCGGCGAAGCCTCCTCTCCAGTACACCTGAATAAACCTTACCGGGAAGGCTGAGGAGTGTGATCCCACGATAGTTGGAACACACCCTCCGGTCCCCCTTCTTAAAGAGAGGGACCACCACCCCGGTCTGCCAATCCAGAGGTACCGCCCCCGATGTCCACGCGATGCTGCAGAGTCTTGTCAACCAAGACAGCCCCACAGCATCCAGAGCCTTAAGGAACTCCGGGCGGATCTCATCCACCCCCGGGGCCTTGCCGCCGAGGAGCTTTTTAACTACCTCAGCGACCTCAGCCCCAGAAATAGGAGAGTCCACTACAGATTCCCCAGGCACCGCTTCCTCAAAGAAAGACGTGTTGGTGGGATTGAGGAGGTCTTCGAAGTATTCCCTCCACCGATCCACAACATCCGCAGTCGAAGTCAGCAGAACACCATCCGCACCATACACGGTGTTGGTAGTGCACTGCTTCCCCTTCCTGAGGCGCCGTATGGTGGTCCAGAATCGCTTCGAAGCCGTCCGGAAGTCGTTTTCCATGGCTTCCCCGAACTCTTCCCATGTCCGAGTTTTTGCCTCCGCGACCGCTAAAGCTGCACACCGCTTGGCTCGTCGGTACCCGTCCACTGCCTCCGGAGTCCTATGAGCCAAAAGAACCCGATAGGACTCCTTCTTCAGCTTGACGGCACCCCTCACTGCTGGTGTCCACCAACGGGTTCTGGGATTACCGCCACGACAGGCACCAACAACCTTGCGGCCACAGCTCCAATCAGCCGCCTCGACAATAGAGGTTCGGAACATGGTCCACTCGGACTCAATGTCCCGCACCTCCCTCGTGACATGTTCAAAGTTCTCCCGGAGGTGTGAATTGAAACTCTCTCTGACAGGAGACTCTGCCAGACGTTCCCAGCAGACCCTCACAATGCGCTTGGGATATATATAATATATGTTTTATATAAGTTTATATACTATATTTATATATATATATATATATATATATATATATATATATATATATATATATATATATATATATATATATATATATATATATATATATATATATATATATATATTTATATACTATACATTAAAAGATTACAGTTGGTACAAAATGCGGCTGCTAGACTTATATAAAACTTGGGCCTGCCAGGTCTGTCCGGCATCCTCCCCCACCATCGCAGCCAACTCACCACCAGGTGGTGATCGGTAGAAAGCTCCGCCCCTCTCTTCACCCGAGTGTCCAAAACATAAGGCCGCAAATCCGATGACACAACTACAAAGTCGATCATGGAACTGCGGCCTAGGGTGTCCTGGTGCCAAGTGCACATATGGACACCCTTATGTTTGAACATGGTGTTTGTTATCGACAAACTGTGACGAGCACAAAAATCCAATAACAAAACACCACTCGGGTTTAGATCCGGGCGACCATTCTTCCCAATCACGCCTCTCCAGGTTTCACGGTCGTTGCCAACATGAGCGTTGAAGTCTCCCAGTAGGACAAGGGAATCACCCGGAGGAGCACTTTCCAGTACTCCCTCGAGTGTACCCAAAAAGGGTGGGTATTCTGAACTGCTGTTTGGTGCGTAAGCACAAACAACAGTCAGGACCCGTCCCCCCACCCGAAGGCGAAGGGAAGCTACCCTCTCGTCCACTGGGTTGAACTCAAACGTACAGGCTTTGAGCCGGGGGGCAACCAGAATTGCCACCCCAGCCCGTCGCCTCTCACTGTTACCTACCAGTTTGATACACACTTAAATACATTGCCAGAAATAGCCAATTGAACTCTATGATATTATTAATAATTAATGATTTTATCTTTGTGGAAACACTGATCATCTTAATGATTTCTCACAATAAATATATATTTTTGATGACATGTTTTAAATAGGTTAAAATCCAATCTGCACTTTGAGCAAACATGATTTTAATATAAATACTAAGACAAAACCAAAAGCGCGCAGGTGGGCGGATAAAAAAACAAAAGGCCTTTAGCATAGAAGCTAACAAGAAACAAAAATGAACTTTAGCATGGAAGCTAGAGGATCACAAACAGAAAAACTGGAAATAGCTATGGCTAACAAATACAGCTTACCGCTACGACGACCAGGACAAGATGTAGCACGACAGGTAATAGCTGTAACAAAACGACAGGTAGCACGACATGAGTGACATGAGGCAACGACAATACAAATGTCAATACAATGATCCAGCCACTGACACAAGACAAAGGAGGTACAAATAGGAGCCGGCTGATTGGCAACAGGTGTGGCCAGATGCCAATCAGCCGCAGCTGGAGGGGAACACAGCACTCAGGGAACAAGACAGGAAGCTGACAAAATAAGAGCACTAGACAGGAAATAAACACACTGAGGAGGAACACAGCACTCAGGGAACAAGACAGGAAGCTGACAAAATAAGAGCACTAGACAGGAAATAAACACACTGAGGAGGAACACAGCACTCAGGGAACAAGACAGGAAGCTGACAAAATAAGAGCACTAGACAGGAAATAAACACACTGAGGAGGAACACAGCACTCAGGGAAAAAGCCAGGAAGCTGACAAATTAAGAGCACTTGACAGGAACTAAAAGACAGGAAATACTAAACACAGGAAACAGACAAATGCAGAGAAAAAAACTAAAACATAGACAAACTGTCAGGGGCAAGCCTGACACCCGGGCGTGAACCATGGACTCGGACTTGGAGGTGCCAACTCTCATCCCAGCGGCTTCACACCGATCCAGTGAGAGCTGAAGATCCATCAGGACCAAATCATCTCCAAATAGTCCTGCAATAATGATAATAATAATAATGATATATTTTATTTGTAAAAAGCACTTTACATTGAGCAAACAACCTCAAAGTGCTACGGTGTATTAAAAAAAAAAGAGATAAATATAAACAAAAGTAAAAACTAAAACTAGCATGCATTTATCTAAAAAAAAAAGCTTTTTTAAAAAGAAGGGTTTTTAATCCTTAAAAAAAAAATCCACAGTCTGTGGTGCCCTCAGGTGGTCAGGGAGAGCGTTCCACAGACTGGGAGCGGCGGAGCAGAAAGCCCAGTCTCCCATTGTTCGTAGCTTTGTCCTCGGAGGTTAGTCTGTCGTGTGGAGGATTTGGAGGTGAGCAGTTCTTTGAGGTAGAGGGGGTCATTTCCATGGAGGCACTGGTGAGTTAGTAGGGAGACTTTGTATTCAATTCTGAGTGGAACAGGAACCCAGTGAAGGGATTTGAGAACTGGTGTGATGTGGTCATATTTCCGCACTCTCATCAGGATCCTAGCAGCACTATTCTGTCACCAAACCGGATCCCTTCAGCGCCCATAAAAGTTGTAAGCACAATCGGCGCCAAAGGGCAGTCCTGACAGTGTCCAGTCCTCACCGGATACTGACTCTAGGTCCACACTAGGTTAAGGATGATTACATTTTCACTAGAGCAGGGGTCACTAACCTTTTTGAAACCAAGAGCTACTTCTTGGGTACTGATTATAGCCAAGGGCTACCAGTTTGATACACACTTAAATAAATTGCCAGAAATAGCCAATTGAACTCTATGTTATTATTAATAATTAATGATATTTATCTTTGTGGAAACACTGATCATCTTAATGATTTCTCACAATAAATATATATTTTTGATGACATGTTTTAAATAGGTTAAAATCCAATCTGCACTTTGTTAGAATATAATAATAATAATGGATTTTATTTGTAAAAAGCACTTTACGTTGAGCAAACAACCTCAAAGTGCCACAGTGTAAAAAATAGTAATAATAAAAATAAATAAAATATAAAACTACAAATTGCCCAAAGGCTACAACCAGCATGCATGTCTATGGAAAGGCTTTTTTAAAAAGTTGGGTTTTTAAGCCTTTTTTAAAAGCATCCACAGTCTGAGGTGCCCTCAGGTGGTCAGGGAGAGCGTTCCACAGACTGGGAGCAGCGGAGCAGAAAGCCCGGTCTCCCATTGTTCGAAGCTTTGTCCGTATATAACAAATTGGACCGAGCTATATTTCTGACAAAGAAAAATCATTATTTCTTCTAGATTTTCCAGAACAAAATTTTTAAAGAAATTCAAAAGACTTTGAAATAAGATTTAAAATTTGATTCTACAGATTTTGTAGATTTGCCAAAAGACTTTTTTAAAATTTTAATCATAATAAGTTTGAATAAATATTTCACAAATATTCGTCGAAAAAACAGAAGCTAAAATGAAGAATTATATTAAAATGTATTCATTATTCTTTACAATATTTTTTTTTTTTTTACTTGAACATTGATTTAAATTGTCAGGAGTTTAAAAGGTAAAAAGGTATATGTGTTGAAAAATCCTAAAATCATTTTTAAGGTTGTATTTTTTCTCTAAAATTGTCTTTCTGAAAGTTATGAGAAGCAAAGTAAAAAAAAATTATGAATTTATTAAACAAGTGAAGACCAAGTCTTTAAAATATTTTCTTGGATTTTCAAATTCTATTTGAGTTTTGTCTCTCTTTTATAATTAAAAATGTCGAGCAAAGCGAGACCAGCTTGCTAGTAAATAAATACAATTTATTTACTAGCAATGCCCTCCCGGTAACAGTTTGAGATGCCACCTCAGTAGAAGCATTTAAGTCTCACCTTAAAACTCATTTGTATACTCTAGCCTTTAAATAGACTCCCTTTTTAGACCAGTTGATCTGCCGTTTCTTTTCTTTTTCTCCTATGTCCCACTCTCCCTTGTGGAGGGGGTCCGGTCCGATCCGGTGGCCATGTACTGCTTGCCTGTGTATCGGCTGGGGACATCTCTGCGCTGCTGATCCGCCTCCGCTTGGGATGGTTTCCTGCTGGCTCCGCTGTGAACGGGACTCTCGCTGCTGTGTTGGATCCGCTTTGGACTGGACTCTCGCGACTGTGTTGGGTCCATTATGGATTGAACTTTCACAGTATCATGTTAGACCCGCTCGACATCCATTGCTTTCCTCCTCTCCAAGGTTCTCATAGTCATCATTGTCACCGACGTCCCACTAGGTGCGAGTTTTCCTTGCCCTTATGTGGCCCTACCGAGGATGTTGTAGTGGTTTGTGCAGCCCTTTGAGACACTAGTGATTTAGGGCTATATAAGTAAACATTGATTGATTGATTGATTGAATTTAAAAAATAGAGGCAGCTCACTGGTAAGTGCTGCTGTGACAGACTCACGCCGTCGTCTTGCGTTAATCGTGTACAGGTTCGCGATCCACGCACCTGATCTTGTTTGTGGCGTCGCTTCTGCCTCGCCGCTTGCTCGCCATCCCCGCCTCTTCGCCGCCATCTTGGGCCGGGCTCCAGCGTGCCCTGCCTCTCTGTCAGACCGTCGGCTCCGCCTCTCCGCAGCTGCTATTTGAGCTATTTTTAGAACAGGCCAGCGGGCGACTCATCTGGTCCTTACGGGCGACCTGGTGCCCGCGTTGGTGACCCCTGCTCTAGATGATGATTCAACTTACTTTTTGGTAAGGCGGGTGTACCTAATGTTGTGACCTGCGCCTGTGTCCCGTCACTCCAGACGTGCGCCCACCGCTACCAGAGGCGCATGTTTGTCAACACGCCGCAGGAGGCGCGTGACATCACAGGCCGCTGCTACGTGCTGAGTCAGGACCTGTCCATCAACCAGTCCTCCGACGAGGACGGCGGCAACTGGAACTTCTGCGAGGGGCGCGCCAGAGGCCACGAGATGTTCGGCTCGTGCCAGCAGGGCGTGGCCGCCACCTTCACCAAGGACTACCATTACTTGGTGTTTGGAGCTCCAGGAGCGTACAACTGGAAAGGTCCGGGACAGAAGTCTCATTCCGTCACATAAATGATTACCGCTGACTTTGCTCTATTCAGGCATCGTGCGTGTGGAGCAAAAAAACGACACTCTGCTGGAGATGGGAGTGTACGATGACGGCCCTTATGAAGTTGGCGACGAGCACGTCTTGAACCCGGAACTTGTACCCGTGCCTGCTAACAGCTACTTGGGTGAGTTGGAGGACACTCAAGTCATCTACAGTACAGTACCATATTTTTACCACTATAAGGCGCGCTTAAAATCCTTTCATTTTCTCAAAACTCGACAGCGCGCCTTATAACCCGGTGCGGCTAAAGTACGGAATAATTTTGGTCGTGCTTACCGACCTCCAAGCTATTTTATTTGATGATAAGTGTGACCAGTAGATGGCAGTCATACATAAGAGACATGTGTGAACTGCAATATGACTCAAGTAAACACCACAAAATTTTTAAATGTTCCATTGAAAATATAGAACATTACACACGGCTCTCAAAAATCTATGAAAATGGACTTTGGTAAGCTATGAAGCCACACCGTTTGATGGATTGTACTGTGCTTCAATATAGGAGTATTATTATGCTGTGTGTATAAGGTAAGACATATTATCTGATGATTTGTTTCGCAATATTACGCAACTTTTCTTACCTTCTGGTACCTGCTGATCTGTATTTGGGATCTGCATAAATCCTGAAAAAATTACGTGCGTTCGCCTTAGTAGTTTGTATGGACACCGTAGTCGATAATCTTCTTCTTTTTCTCTATCTTCTTATGTGACATTCATCCTCCACTGTTGCCATTTCTAATATAAAGTAGTGTAAAGTTCTTACTTATATCTGTCAGTAAACTTAAAACATTCCGGTGTAGTGACTTTACATTATTCACCCAAGGAACGTTTTTTTTCACGGGACACATTTCGGGCGTAGTTGTTGCACTAGTGAGCCACGGATGAGGAGATGCTGCTCCGTTATTGATTGAAGTAAATTCTGAATGTCATTAAAACAGCTAGCGCCATCTTTTGACACTTCTTCCACTCCCGTCCTTGCACGCTACACAGCTACAAAAAAAATGACGGGGAGAAGACGCTGTCCAAGTGGAGGCACGTATATAAGACCGCCCACAAAACGACGCATCCTGAAGAGACTGTCAGAAAGGGACTTGAAGATGATGTGTAAAACATCATCTATGCAACATTTTGAGCAAGAATCATTATTATTACAGATGTCCAATAATGGCTTTTTTGCCGATATCCGATATTGTCCAACTCTTAATTACCGATTCCAATATCAACCGATAGTGATATAAACAGTGGTGGAATGAACACATTATTATGCCTAATTTTGTTGTGATGCCCCGCTGGATGCATTAAACTATAGGTGTCAAACTCTGGCCCGCCGTGTAATTTCATTTGGCCCTTGAGGCAATATCAAATTAACATTACAGCTTGCCCGCTGTTATTACACAGCAGCGGTGCCGCTGCAACACCGCAATTTCTCACACTTGCCAATCCTCCCAAAGTTCAGTGCCCCTCCCAAAAATCTCCCAGGACAAGCATTCTGCCGATTTCCACCCGGACAACAATATTGAGGGTGTGCCTTAAAGGCACTGCCTTTAGCATTCTCTATAACCTGTCGTCACGTCCGCATTTCCTCCATACAAACAGCGTGCAGGCCCACTCGCATAATATATGCGGCTATTACACACACATAAGTGAATGCAAGGCATACTTGGTCAACAGCCATACAGGTCACACTGAGGGTGGCCGTATAAACAACTTTAGCACTGTTACAAATATGCGCCACACAGTGAACTCACACCAAACAAGAATGACAAACACATTTCAGGAGAACATCTGCACTGTAACATAACATAAACATAACAGAACAAATACCCAGAATCCCTTGCAGCACTTACTCTTTTGGCACGCCACAATATATTTTGATATTTACCTCAGAAGGCTGCAAATAGAAAAGAGGCATTAAATTTGTATTTAAATTTTATTTGATATGCCATTGATATTTTTTAATTATTATTATTATTATTTGAAACTCAATTTTGCATGTCATTATAAAGTTATATAAGCCTTGCTTGTTCAATATTCAATGCCAAACTTGTTTGGGTCCCTATTAAAAAGTTAATTTGTTCAACCTTGGCCCGCGGCTTTGTTCAGTTTTGAATTTTGGCCCACTCTGTATTTGAGTTTGACACCCCTGCATTAAACAATGTAACAAGGTTTTCCAAAATAAATCAACTCAAGTTATGGAAAAAAATGCCATCATGGCACTGCCATATTTATTATTGGAGTCACAAAGTGCATTATTTTTTTTAACATGCCTCAAAACAGCAGCTTGGAATTTGAGCAGGATGAGGTGGGTGGTGGTGGGGGGAAGCGGGGGGGTGTATATTGTAGCGTGCCGGAAGAGTTAGTGCTGCAAGGGGTTCTGGGTATTTGTTCTGTTGTATTTATGTGGTGTTACGGTGCGGATGGTCTCCCGAAATGTTTTTGTCATTCTTGTTTGGTGTGGGTTCACAGTGTGGCGCATATTTGTAACAGCGTTAATGTTGTTTAACGGCCACCCTCAGTGTGACCTGTATGGCTGTTGACCAAGTATGCCTTGCATTCACTTGTGTGTGTGAAAATCCGTAAATATTATGTGTGTGGGCCGGCACGCAATGGCAGTGCCTTTAATGTTTATTGGCGCTGTGTACGTCTCCCTACTCTGTGTGCACAGCCGCGTTTAAAAAAGTCAGAAATTTTACTTTTTGAAACTGATACCGATAATTTCGGATATTACATTTTAAAGCATTTATGGGCCGATAATATCGTCAGTCTGATATTATTGGACATCCCTTATTATAATATGACTCCTTTAATGCGCCTAATAATCCGGTGCGCCTTATATATGAAAATAGACCTGACTAGACCCGCTCATCGACACTGCACGTTATGGTCGGGAAAATACCGTACTTTCTATTTAATACAGAGTGTGGATTCAATTGTAAATTACAGATCAATAGATCAGTGCAGTACTTGGCCAGTATAACAACATTGATTTTGATTCATTATTATTCTTTTGGAGCAATGACAGCTTTAATAAAAGCAGCCTGCATGGCAGCTTTGAGTTATTAGTGTCAACATTGCAACGTTTTCTCATTTCATTACACCTCTTTTATGTTATTATTATTATTGTTTTGTATGTTTAGAATGTGCCATGGGCCATTAAAAAAATTATCTATCCAGGGCCGCACTTTAGAGACCCTTGCCTGAGTCAGTCTGTTGAAGTCCTCCTGTCTTGCCCACACTAAGACCCTCGATGTCTAGTGTGAATGTTTCCAAAGCCAAAAAGCAAGAAATGACAATAGAAGCAGTTTGTTGAAAGTTAAAGTTAAAGTTAAAATAGCAATGATTGTCACACACACACTTGGTGTGGTAAAATGTGTCCTCTGCATCTGACCCATCCCTTTGTTTACCCACTGAGAGGTGAGGGGAGCAGTGAGCAGCAGGGGTGCTGCGCCCGGGAATCATTTATGGTGATTCAACCCCCAATTCCAACCCTTGATGCTGAGTGCCGAGCAGGGAAGTAATGAAACTGTGGAAACATTGAAATATCTTGGTAGTTTTTGCCAAATAAACTTGCAGTTCCCCTTAAAGGTGTGAAATTACAGCTCTTGTGTTTAACATCATTACACATGAATTATTGGCAGTAAATGCTGTGAGTAAACCATCTGTTATCCTATTAGTGCCATCTGTTCTTGTTTTGCCTTAAAAAGCCTTCACATGTGTTTTGAAGAGGGTCCTAAAAGCTCTACTGATGCTTTAGAAATTGATAGATTAATTCAGTATTTTCTCAAATAACTTGTGGAGTCGCTTAAAAACTAAAATTAGAGGCAGTTTGCAAATGTAAATAAGTCATGTGATCCATAGGACATTGGACCCGTGGCTCACTAGTGCAACAACAACACCCGAAATGTGTCCCGTGAAAAAAGGGAACTCTCTAATAACTAAAGTTCCTTGGGTGAATAATGTAAAGTCACTACACCGGTATGTTTTAGTGCTTTCATGGTGAGTTTACTGACAGATATAAGTAAGAACTTTACACTACTTTATATTAGAAATGTCAACAGTGGAGGATTAATGTCACATAACAAGAAGATAGAGAAAGAAGAAGATCATCGAATTCGGTGTCCACACGGACTACACAGGCGAACGCACATAATTTTTCTGGACTTATGCAGATCCCAAATACAGATTAGCAGGTACCAGAATGTAAGAAAGTTGCATAATATTGCGAAACAAAACATCAGATAATATGTCTCACCTTATACACACAACATAATAATACTCCTATGTTGAAGCACAGTAAAATCCATCAAGTGGTGTGGCTTCAAATTGCAGTCTACACCTATCTCTTACAGTATGTGTGACTGCCGTCATATTGCAGTCCACACGCATTTCTTATGTGTGACTGCCATCATATTGCAGTCTACACGCATCCCTTATGTGTGACTGCCATCAAATTGCATTTTACACACATCTCTTATGTGTGACTGCCATCATATTGCAGTCTACACGTATCTCTTATGTTTGACTGCCATCATATTGCAGGCAACACATATCTCTTATGTGTGATTGCCATCATAATGCAGTCTACACGTATCTCTTATGTGTGACTGCCATCAAATTGTAGTCTACACCTATCTCTTATGTGTGACTGCCATCATATTGCAGTTGACACATATCTCTTATGTGTGACTGCCATCATATTGCAGTCTACACACATCTCTTATGTGTGACTGCTATCATATTGCAGTCTACACACATTTCTTATGTGTGACTGCCATCATATTGCAGTCTACACGTATCTCCTATGTGTGACTGCCATCATATTGCAGTCGACACATATCTCTTATGTACTATTTCCATCATAATGCAGTCTACACGTATCTTATGTTTGACTGCCATCATATTGCAGTCTACACACATCTTTATGTGTGACTGACATCATATTGCAGTCGACACGTATCTCCTATGTATGACTGCCATCTACTGGTCACACTTACCATTTCACCATGTACCAAATAAAATAGCTTCGAGGTCGGTAAGCACAACCAGAATTATTCGGAAAATGAAAGGATTTTAAGTGGGCCTTATAGTCCGGAAAATAGGGCAGATCATTGCCGATGCTTTCTGGGTCTGTTTGGGCTCTGCTCCCACATCAACATCTGTGGGATTTCAGGATTCTCCCTGGACTCGGGTCACAGCATCACCAGGAGGCGTGGCCTAACGGTGGTGGCCGGAGCGCCCAGAGCCAATCACAGTGGAGCCGTGCTGCTGCTGAGGAAGGAGAACGACGCCTCGTCCCGACTGGCCGTGGAATACACGCTGTACGGGCCCGGCCTGGCGTCCTCCTTCGGATACGACGTGGCTGTGGTCGACCTCAACGGGGACGGGTGCGTGGATTTGTGGTTGGGAAAGAAGTCACCTCTGTTTAATGACTGCTTTGATTCCAGGTGGCAGGAAATCGTAGTGGGAGCGCCTCAGTTCTACATGAAGGACAAAGACGTCGGAGGGGCGGTGTTTGTTTACCTCAACCAGGCGGGACGGTGGGGGGGTGTCACTCCTCTACGATTAAACGGCACCAGAGACTCCATGTTTGGTCTGGCGGTGGAAAACATTGGAGATGTCAATCAAGACTCTTATGAAGGTCGTTCAACTGCTGCTTTTCCTTCCCGTGTGTTGCTCACTTGGCTCGTTGTGAAGTGACTTGTTTTCTTCTCCAACAGACATCGCCATCGGAGCGCCCTATGACGATGGCGGCGCCGGAAAGGTCTACATTTACCACGGCTCTGCAAGGGGACTCGTCACCAGCGCCGCTCAGGTGGTTTTTATTAAGACTTGGCCAATGCAGTTCAAGCTACAGTGTGGAAAAGAATGTTTCTAGAAAACATCATCTTTCAAACCACATCAAAATGTATTTATATAGCATTTTGTGCACGCACACACGCATACCCACGCAATAATATAATAATAATCCAAACTTTACTTCGTAAAATTATGACAAATGACACATTTAGCATTAAAAAAGTAACAATTTTACATAAAAAAGTTATAATTTTACGAGAAAATATTGCAATTTTACAGAATTAGAAAGAATATGAGAAATCGTTCCCAATTTTATAAGAAAGAAGTCAACACATTGTGAGAAAAAGACTGCTTTTAGTAAGAATGTTTTGTTGTTGAATTTTTTTGTGTGTAATTGGTTTTTAATCTTCATTATTTACTTCAAGTTATTACAGTATGTCTCTTTATACATATTTATTCCATCCTCATTAGGAAGCTACTTTTCCTTAATGTCTCAAGAATGGTAGAAATACAACACACACACACACACACACACACACACACACACACACACACACACACACACACACACACACACACACACACACACACACACACTCCGGTATTTGTTGCCTTTTTGAGATCTGAGAAAAATGCCTCCATCTTTACGACCAGCCTTTCTAGATATATAAAGATTTGTATTGACAACATTAATAATATATACATACTATTCAAATATAAGAAAGCTTGTTGTGAAAAATGAGTTGGAATTTCACAAGAAAAAGGTCAAAATTTCACAAGAAAAACATAGAATTTTGTCCGTGTTATAATACAAGTCGTCATTTTACTCGATGCAAGTCAAAATGCTTCAAGAAAAACTGAACATTTGTGCAATATTATGATAAAAGTTGGAATTTTACTCAATAACAGTCGCAATTTTACAACAAAAGCCTAAATTTTGGCAATTTTATGAAAAAAGTCGTACTTTTACTCAACAAAAGTCACAATTTTATAAGGAAACTGTAAAATGTTGGCCACATTATAATAATCAGAATTTCACTTGGCAAAACTATGACAAATGTCACATTTTGCATTAAAAAAGTAATAAATTTATATAAAAAGTAATAATTTTACGAGAAAATATTGCAATATTACAGAATCAGAAAGAATATGAGGGATTGTTCTCAATTTTATAAGAAAAAGTCGACACATCGTGACAAACACTGCTTTTAGTTAATGTATTTTTTGTTGATTTTATTTGTTTTTAATTATTTTTTAATCTTCCTTATTTACTTCAAGTTATCACAGTACATCTCTACATACATATCTATTTCATCCTCATATTGAAAGTACTTTTCCTTGTTGATGTCTCAAGAAGGGTAGAAATAAAAGAACACGCACACACATGCACACAATCTTGTATTTGTTAGCTTCTTGAGAGCAGAGAAAAATGCCTCCCTCTTTAGGACCAGCCTTTCTAGATATATGAAGATGTGTATTTACAACATTAATAATATATACAAACTATGCAAATATAAAAACGCTTTCACAAGAAAAAGGTCACAAATTCACAAGGAAAACATAGAAAATTGGCAGTATTATAATAAAAGTCATAATTTTTACTTAAGGCAAGTCATAATGTTACAAGAAAAACTGAAGATTTGTGCAATATTATGATAAAAGTTGGAATTTTACTTAATAACAGTCGCAATTTTACAAGAAAATCCTAAAATGTTGGCAATTTTATGAAAAGAGTTGTCATTTTACTGATTAAAAGTCACAATTTTATTAGGAAACTGTAAAATGTTGGCAATAATATAATAATAATCCAAACTTCACTTTGTAAAATTATGACAAATGACACATTTAGCATTAAAAAAGTAACAATTTTACATAAAAAAGTTATAATTTTACGAGAAAATATTGCAATATTACAGAATTAGAAAGAATATGAGAAACTGTTCCCAATTTTATAAGAAAGAAGTCAACACATTGTGAGAAAAAGACTGCTTTTAGTAAGAATGTTTTGTTGTTGAATTTTTTTTGTGTGTAATTGGTTTTTAAACTATATTTATATTATCGAACGCACGCACGCACGCACGCACGCACGCACGCACGCACGCACGCACGCACGCACGCACGCACGCACGCACGCACGCACGCACGCACGCACGCACGCACACACACACACACACACACACACACACACACACACACACACACACACACACACACACACACACACACACACACACACACACACACACACACACACACACACACACACACTCTGGTATTTGTTGCCTTTTTGAGATCTGAGAAAAATGCCTCCATCTTTACGACCAGCCTTTCTAGATATATAAAGATTTGTATTGACAACATTAATAATACATACATACTATGCAAATATAAGAAAGCTTGTTCTGAAAAATGAGTTGGAATTTCACAAGAAAAAGGTCACAATTTCACAAGAAAAACATGGAATTTTGTCCGTGTTATAATACAAGTCATCATTTTACTCAACGCAAGTCAAAATGCTTCAAGAAAAACTGAACATTTGTGCAATATTAGGATACGAGTTGGAATTTTACTCAATAACAGTCGCAATTTTAAAAGAAAAGACTAAAATTTGGGCAATTTTATGAAGAGTCCTCATTTTACTCGACAAAAGTCACAATTTTATAAGAAAACTGTAAAATTTTGGCAAGTTTATAACAATAATCAGAAATTCACTAGGCAAAATTATGACAAAAAGTCATCATTTTACTCAAAAAATGTCACCGTTTTACAAGAACAATAAAAAAATGGCAATATTGTGATAAAAGTCAGAATTGTATGACAAATGTCACCATTTTACATTAAAAAGTAATCATTTAATGAGAATATATTGCAATTTTACAGAAACAGGAAGAATATGAGAAATTGTTCCCAATTTTATAAGAAAAAGTCGACACATTGTCAGAAAAACACTGCTTTTAGTTCTTGTATTTTTTTTGTTGAAGTTTTTTTTCTTCATTATTAACTTCAAGTTATAACGTCTATATGCATATTTATTTATTTATCTTAATAAATTTTGGCCAAAGGGGGCGCATTTCAATTGGAGAGAATGCCAAGAGTGCAGAGCGGTAATCGGAGCAAAGGGTGGCTATTTTGAAGAAACTAGAATATAAAACATATTTTTAGTTATTTCACCTTTTTTTTGTGAAGTACATAACTCCACATGTGTTCATTCATAGTTTAGATGTGACAATCTACAATGTAAATAGTCATGGAAATAAAGATTGAATGAGAAGGTGTGTCCAAACTTTTGGCCTGTACTGCATATGTTAAGTTTATTAAAAAAGCCAATCAATTCTATAAAAAAACTTGTTGTGAAAAATGAGTTGGAATTTCACGAGAAAAAAGGTCACAATTTCACAAGAAAAACTTATAATGTTGGCAGTATTATAATAAAAGTCGTCATTTTACTCAACGCAAGTCAAAATTGTACAAGAAAAATTTAACATTTGTGCAATAGTATGATTAAAGTTGGAATATTACTCAATAACAGTCGCAATTTCACAAGAAAAACCTAAAATGTTTGCAATATTATTAAAAAGTTGTCATTTTCCTCAACAAAAGTCAGAATTTTATAAGAAAACTGTAAAATGTTAGCACTATTATAATAATAATCTGAATTTCATTTTACTTTTGGAACTAATTTTGGATGAGCGAAGGTGTCACCCCAAGATGCAGCAGGACCAGGACAAGGCAGGATTGTTTAATACAAAAAGGTAAAATAACACTGGTACAAAAAGGAAAAGAAACAGCGTGCCTACGCACGGGAAGCTAATGCTAAACTTAGCACGTATACAAAGCAGTCCCAAAGTTGCATGCTGAATGCACGGAAGCTAAGGCGGAACTTAGCAAGCAGTTCAAAAATAGTGTGCCGAGTAAAGGTAAGCTAAACGTGACTTAGTATAGAATCAAAGAAGCAGAATAACAAACTGTTGCTTACCGCAAACAAACCATCCAGAATGAACACAGGTAGCAGGCAGGTTTAAATACTCAAACAATAATCATAAACAGGCGTGCGTCAAAAAGCCAGCGCAGGTGGAACAAATGAGGTAACCATGGAGACCAGATGAAACAGGAAGTGCTCAAACTAAGGGATCGGAAGAGTTCAAAAATAATCAAAACACACAAAAGGACTCAAGAACAAAAACTATGTCAGATCCGGGAGGCGGATCGTGACATTTCACTTGGCAAAATTATGACAAAAGTCATCATTTTACTAAAAAAATGTCAGTTTTACAAGAACAAAAAAAAAGGCAATATTGTGATAAAAGTCAGAATGTTTTTTTTTTTTACATTAGTTATTTATTTTACACGTAATTTGGTGATAAATGAATTTAAGTAACAAAAAATCTAAACGAGGCGTCGCTTTTTAGTAAACCGAGCCAAAAGATGCGTAAATCCCATCACTATTAGGTATCAAGAGTTGTTATTGGACTACTTTGCTAATGGATTGTGATGTATTATTGACATTGTTATTGAAAGGTCCCGCTGTTTTGTTGCAGATCCTTTTCGGAAAAGAACACAATATTGGACTTTTTGGCTATTCTCTGGCAGGGAACATGGACCTGGACAGCAACTCTTATCCCGACCTGGCTGTGGGCTCTCTGTCGGACTCGGCACTCGTTTACAGGTTTCTATTTCCTCTCTTATGAGCCTGAATTCCTTCAATGTCGGGTTTTTACGAGACGTTAAAAAGCATTAAAAGTCATCAGTTGGATTCTGTAAAAATGAAGGCTGTAAATGTCATAAAATACGATGTCCAGATGGACATTAGAATCAATCAATCAATCAATGATTATTTATATAGCCCTAAAGCGCTAGTGTCTCAAAGGGCTGCACAAACCAGAACGACATCTTCGGTAGAGGTAGGATACAATTCATGGGAAGAAAATGGTTGGTCTTTTTGTTCTGGATTTCTGTTTTTTTTGGAAGTCATTGAAGAACCTTTCTTTACCAAACTGCAGAGAGTGCAAGGCTTATATTTAGGGTACAAAAAGTGTGTATTAAAAAGGAGCCCTGCTTGTTTGATCTGTTATCATTTGTATTTTTTTATTTCACCTATTACAATATTATGTATAGTCATATATTTATGCATACAATCATTTTCATATTATCATATTCACTTCATGTCATATTAGGCTCCGGTCTTGCTGTTTTTAAGTTGGAGCTTTTATCCAATCACAATTCAGCTAGCTTGTTGCCAGCGCTGTGTGAATTCTGCCAGAGACCTTCCGAGTCAACACGAGCGGCGGCTGTGCAGCGTAAACGGACAAAGGACGTTCAGTTAACAGACAGTTGCGATCAAGTCCCGAGTTGTTGACGGTCACCCATCTAGGTAGCCTTATGTTGAGCATGTCTGTGATTGGATACTCACTTGGCACTCCCACATATCCAATCATAAGTTGTTATTTACTAAAGCAGAAAGTGGCACCGGAGCCATACCCGGCCAGCGGAGAAATCAGCGGTACTCACGTTTTTTAACCAACAAGAAGCAGAGCAAAATGTTGATTAGGTGGCAGATGTATATTTGCAAAGCCATTTTCAAGAAGGATATTTAAAGAGGGACTACATCTTGTGAGACGAGGTCGGCCGACCCCGAAAACGAGTTAAGCTGTCGTTGAAATGGTTTGCCTGCCCCTTCCACTCGTTTCAACCAACTACGAGCGGCACCAATGGCTTACACGCCATCAAATGGCCGTTATAAATTGTGAGTTTAAATACATTTTTTCACATTCAATAAGTTTTTTACAATTATTTTATTTTTGACAGTGCGTGGACTGTCAAAACTTATGGGAGTGTTACCACTTAGTGGTCAATTGTACGGAATATGTACTGTACTGTGCAATTGTGACAGTTTGACCCCACACTGTCACCGTTTGACCTTTGGCTTCCTCACAAACCGTGCACATTTGTTAAAAAGCTCAAGATTGACACACTACACACAGCATGCTCCACAAACAAGATGTAAGCCGTCACTCACCATGGCTCTGCATGTCTGGCTGAAAGAGTCAGGGTGGGGCTGAAGGTGTTATGTAGGTGAGCACACCTGCTTTGACCAATTAGGCCTAAGTTGGGCCAAACCATGATTGTCAGGAGCTGGGTGTTGCTGAGGGACATTTGAAAGTTGTGTTGTCTAAACCTGAATACACTGTGGACAAAAGTGACTGCTTTAAAAATGCAAAAGTACTATGTGAATACTTTTTAGACATCTGATGGTTATTTATGGTTAAATTTCCAAAAGAACTGTTTTCTTACATTCCCCTGTCAAATTGGTCCCAGCTAGTGGGCGGGGCTATGGGCTATTTAAGTGGGGAAAATGCCATTTTTCTGCCAGTCTGCTGCCAGTCACTGCCAGAGGAGCTTCTCTGTCCTGACCAAGAGTTTCGGTCTTCATACATCAAACAACTACTGAGACTGTTGGTGCTTTGTCTTCCTGTTTTGTTTACCTTTTGACACTTTTTGGGATTTAAATAAATGTTTGTAAACTGTTACCGCTGCGTGCCGTGCCATCCTTGATTTGAAGTCCGGTTTGCAAAGGTTACATTACCTTCACCTGAGGCGGGGTGTGACAGCAATCTACTAATAAAACTTAATCAATCAATCAAACCACGTCTGATGCGGGTTTATTGATTTTTAAATGCGCCAAAAAAATATCCCGTTTTGTATACTTGTGACACATTGATGTGATTCGATACCCAGTAGTCCGCAAGTGTGTTTCTGTGTAGTATTTTTCAAGCCGTGGTCATGTGGTGACGTAATTGTTTGTATTTTGAGACGTAGTTATTGAAGTCGGACTAAGTAGAATATCACTGAAGGCCTAGGTGGGAAACGAACGTCCCGCCACTGGTACGTTCTAATTAATGTTGTACATTTATTTTTTATTTTTTTTGAGGAGTGAAATTCACTATGAGCTACTTTTTTTTATTTTTTTTCAGGGCAAGACCAGTCATTAGTATCCACCGAACTGTGCAAATATCCCCTCGGGAGATTGACCTGACAATAAAGAACTGCGGAAACAAGATTTGGTAAATATTCCAGCATTATGAGCATGTAATTATGATTACTGATCATAAATGTATGTCCTGTCTGCAGCTTCACTGTCGATGCTTGCTTCAGCTACAAAGCAAACCCGACGTCCTACAATCCAAGACTAAGTAAGTAAATACGGTTATGACTTCTTTATAATATTTGTATTCATATTTCTATTTACTTATAGATTTGAACCAAGCGTTTTGGGTTTTTCTTTTTTACCTGTTGTTCCTTCTTCTTCTGTAGCTATCAGCTATTCTGTGGAGGCGGACGGAGACCGCAGGAAACAAGGATTATTGTCCAGAGTGGTGTTCTTGAACAAATCCCACTCGGACACGGAACATCAGTTGAACGGTACCTTGGACCTGCGAGGGCAAAAACAGGAAACGTGCATCAAGATAAAAGCCAAGTTAAAGGTGAAATAAATAATAAGTGCTTCACATAACATGGCTACCATTATTAGACTTTAAAGGCCTACTGAAATGAGATGTTCTTATTTAAACGGGGATTTCCCCATATTGCCATATTTTTGCTGAAAGGATTTAGTAGAGAACATCCACGATAAAGTTCGCAACTTTTGGTCGCTAATAAAAAAGTCTTGCCTGTACCGGAAGTAGCAGACGATGTGCGCGTGATGTCACGGGTTGTGGAGCTCCTCACATCTGAACATTGTTTACAATCATGGCCACCAACAGCGAGTGCAATTCGGACCAAGAAAGCGACAATTTCCCCATTAATTTGAGCGAGGATGAAAGGTTCGTGGATGAGGAAAGTCAGAGTGAAGCACTAGGAAAAAAAAAAAAAGACGAGGACAGTGAGAGCGATTCAGATGTTATTAGACACATTTACTAGGCTAATTCTGGAAAATCCCTTATCTGCTTATTGTGTTACTAGTGTTTTAGTGATATTATAAAGTCATACCTGAAAATGGGAGGGGTTTGGTGACCGCCAGTGTCTCTGATGGAAGACATGGAGGAGCCAAGAAAGTCGCAGCTGCCTTTTTGACAGCTGCTGCAGCAGGACGCAAGCTCCCCGGATGTCTCCGGTAAGAGCCGCCTTATTACCACAATTTTCCCACCGAAACCTGCCGGTTGACATGTGGTCGGGAAACATGTTTGCTTGACCGCTCTGTTCCATATTAAAGCTTCACAACAAACAAAGAAACACCGGCTGTGTTTTGGTTGCTAAAGGCAGCTGCAATCCACCGCTTTCCACCAACAGCATTCTTCTTTGACGTCTCCATTATTAACTGTACCGGTGCCATGGATGAAGTGCTGGCTGTCCAGAGTCAGAACCCAGGGTAGAAAAGAAAAGAAACGGCAGATCAACTGGTCTAAAAGGGGGGTCTATTTAAAGGCTGGAGTATACAAATGAGTTTTAAGATGGGACTTAAATGCTTCTACTGAGGTAGCATCTCTAACTGTTACCGGGAGGGCATTACAGACTACTGGAGCCCCAATAGAAAACGCTCTATAGCCTTTCTTTGGGCTCTGGGAATCACTAATAAGCCAGAGTTCTTTGAAGGCAGATTTCTCACTGGGACATAGCTGAGATAGGCACCAGCGACCCCAAAGTGAATAAGCGGTAGAAAATGGATGGATGGATGGACATAAGGTAAAATACAATCAGCAAGATAGGATGGATCTAATCTAATTCTGAAATGAGCATATCCCGCCTGAACGACTGTTATCCCTTATAGAGGGATTGGAAAAGAAGATGATGTATTAAAGCCTTTTGACGTATCATTTAGTGACATGACGTTGTTACATATGGCTCCTTTAATTAATTCATCAATCAGGGTTGGGACGGAACTTTTGATGTTAACGATCCATTTTAGCGAGACCTTTTTGGACATTTATTCCAAGTCCGTGGCTTGGGAAAAGCAGTTTGCTGTTCCAGCATGACTCTGACACAGTGCACAAAGCAGCGACCTATGACCTCACAGATGCCGCTGTGGATGAATGGGCAACCATTCCCACGCTCCCACGCTCAAATCACTCTAGAACGTCTTCTCAGAAGAGTGACAACGTTTATGACTGCAAGGGGAAGAACCGACGTGTATCAAAAAATACAAAACATATTTTTTTTATTGAATATTTATTAGTACGGTCAAATTATGAATTTTCTTAATCAGATGAATCACACTTTTGAATCATGATTAATCGTGATCACTTGTATTAATTATACATTTTATATTTTCATAGCTAAAGCATAAAAACAAAATTGCAAATAAGTTTTTCAACAATAAAAAAGCACTCTAGACATGAAATAACACCTTAACACTCGTTTAATCACATATAGTAATGCCCTCTGAGGCTGAGCCAATCACAGGCCAAGATACTGAACAGTGCAGTCTGATTGGTTTGGTCTCCTCTAGTGACCAATACTACTGTAGTATTGATATTTTTAGTTCATTTAGCCATTGTTATGCTTGGCAAAGCTAATTTAGGCCCAAAAATGTTAAGATTATGCAAAAATGTTAAGATTATGCAATGTGGTGAAGCTGCAATATTTGAAGCGTAATGTGGCGAAGGTCGACTGTGTAACCAGACGCCGTTAAAGTGAAAGGAAAATGTGCGGTCAAAATAAATGGATCAATTAGTCAGACTGATACATAAGTAATGGGATATTTTTTGTGACTAATCGCATGTCTTAACTCGTTAAATTTGACAGCTCTAATTTTTTGTGCATAAAAATAATTATACTGAAAAAATAAAGAAAAATACAATTATATGTATATATTTTTGTATTTCGGTTTTTTCGTACATTTTAATCTAGGTGTCCTAATTGCTTTTGTGGGCTTGAAATATAATGCTTTTCATTTGTGAAAAGAAAACTCATTAAATCGTTGAAGATGTATTTTATTTTTGGTAGTTAATTTAAAAAAAAAAACCTGAACAAAAAAATATATATATATTTGAACAGTTATTTTATTTCAGTAGTTCAATTAAAAAACAACTTGAATAAAATAATAAAATACTTAGAAAATATTTAATTTCAGTAGATAAAAAAAACAACCTGAATAAAATAAAAAAATATAAAAAAAATATTTGATTTTAGGAGTTCAATTAAAAAAAGCCTTAACCAAATAATGAAATATTTGAAATTTTATTTTATTTCAGTAACTCAAAAAAAATATATATATCTGAATAAAATGATAAAATATTTTGAAAATATTGGTTTTCAGTAGACCAATTAAAAAAACAACATGAATGAAATTATAAAATATTTGAAAGGGACTTTTATTTCAGTAGTTCAATTAAAAAAAATACCCGAATAAAATAATAAAATATTAAGAAAATATTTGAGTGCATTAGTTCAATTAAAAAAGCCTGAATAAAATAAAAAAATATTTTAAATGTTATTTAATGGTGTTTTTTGTTTACAAAACCCTGAACAAAATAATAAAATATTTGAACAGTTGTTTCATTTCAATAGCTCAATTAAAATACAATCTGAATAAAATAATTAAATATTCAGAAAATATTTGATTTTAGTAGATCAATTAAAAAAACGACCTGAATAAAATAATAAAATACTTAAAAAAATATTTTATTTCAGTAGTTCAAGTAAAACTACCCAAATAAAATAATAAAATATTTGAAAGGGAATTTTATTTCAGCAGTTCAATTAGAAAAAACAACCCGAATAAAATAATAAAATATTAAGAAAATATTTGAGTTCAGTAGTTCAATTAAAAAAGCTTGAATAAAATACAAATATTTTAAACGTTATTTTATCGTGGTAGTTTGTTTAAAAACCCCTGAACAAAATATTAAAATATTTGAACAGTTGTTTTATTTCAGTAGCTCAATTAAAAAAAAATCTGAATTAAATCATAAATATTCAGAAAATATTTGATTTCAGTAGATCAATTAAAAAAACAACCTGCATAAAATAATAAAAATATATATTTGATTTCAGTAGTTCAAGTAAAACTACCCAAATAAAATAACAAAATATTTGAAAGGGAATTTTATTTCAGTAGTTCAATTAAAAAAACAACCCGAATAAAATAATAAAATGTTAAGAAAATATTTGAGTTCAGTAGTTCAATTAAAAAAGCCTGAATAAAATAAAATATTTTAATTGTTATTTTATTGTGGTAGTTAGTTTAAAAAACCCTGAACAAAATAATAAAATGTTTGAACAGTTATTTTAGTTCAGTAGTTCAATTAAAAAAGCCTAAAAAATAACAATACAGTTTTTGAAAAGTTGTTTAATTTCAGTAATTAAATTAAAATAAGTAAAATTATTATATTTTATAGATTGACAAGACAATGACTTCAATATTTCTACAATGCATTTCTTAATAATAGAAACTAATAAAACACCCAAATGTTTTGTCCCAAAAATGGTTAAAAAATGTGGATAAACTAAACTGCTTCTTCATACTCTGATCAGCAAATGAACTGCAAAAACTTCCCGAGCCTTTAGTTGCTTTCAAAGTCAGAATCAAACTCCTGAAATCAATTAAGTTTTGCACAATATTCCACCTTATTGAGATGAAACTGCATGTTTTCAATATTCCCAGGACAATATCAAGGACAAGATGCGAAGTGTTCCCATTGAGGTGTCTGCACAAATAGTTGGTACCAAGCGTCAGAAGTCAAAGAGTGGCCTCCCCCAGCTGATGCCCATCTTAGATTCTTCTCTGCCCACTAAAGACGTCATTGAGGTAGAACAACCAGGTTTGGATTATTCTCGTTATAACAGCCATTCATGCATGAATGTTTCTCCGCGTCTTCTAGGTGAATTTTGTCAAGGAGGGCTGTGGGAGCGATCACGTGTGTCGCAGTAACTTGAGGATGGACTACAAACTCATGTACAAACAGAGCAATCAAGACATTTACTCGCCATTGCCAATGTGAGTAACAATAATAGCATTCAACATACATGATCTAAAAGTATTACAATGCTCTTTTAAGCCAAACAAAAGTGTTGGCTCAACAAGGAAAAAGTGCATAAAGAAATGATCAGTAGGTATCACATTTGTACATTTGGTACTAATGAGAGTTTTGTCTCTTGTAAGGGAATCTCATTCCCCCCCAATGTCTAATCCAGAGCTGACAATTTGTTTTTTTTGTTTTTTAACGGGCATGAAGTTGCGCCGTCACCTGGTGACATTGATGGTTTTATGAGCAGAGGAGCATGTTCGGCAGCGCACATACACCGAGCACTTAAAAGCAGACAGTGTCTAGACAAAAGAGAAAGAATGGACGCATTTTGGCTTGAAAACTAACAATAAAGGTGAAGTGTCAGGAAGACGTGCTTTGAGACATGGCTTGTTAGCTAGCAGCTAGTGTCCAGATTCAAATGCAGAGAACCATTTCGCCATGCCTGGTGAGGGTGTGACAACCATCCATCCATCTTCTTCTACTTATCCGAGGTCGGGTCAAGGGGGCAGCAGCCTAAGCAGGGAAGCCCAGACTTTCCTCTCCCCAGCCACTTCGTCTAGCTCTTCCCGGGGGATCCTGAGGCGTTCCCAGGCCAGCCGGTAGCCATAGTCTTCCCAACGTGTCCTGGGTCTCCCCTGTGGCCTCCTACTGGTCGGACGTGCCCTAAACACCTCCCTAGGAAGGCGTTTGGGTGACATCCTAAACAGATGCCCGAACCACCTCATCTGGCTCCTCTCGATGTGGAGGAGCAGCGGCTTTACTTTGAGTTCCTCCCGGATGACAGAGTTTCTCACCCTATCTCATCCTGTGGAGGAAACTCATTTCGGCCGCTTGTACCCGTGATCTTGTCCTTTCGGTCATAACCCAAAGCTCATGACCATAGGTGAGGATGGGAACGTAGATCGACCGGTAAATTGAGAGCTTCGCCTTCCGGCTCAGCTCCTTCTTCACCACAAAGGATACAGCGTCCGCATTACTGAAGACGCCGGACCGTACCGCTTGTCGATCTCACCATCCACTCTTCCCTCGCTCGTGAACAAGACTCCCAGGTACTTAAACTCCTCCACTTGGGCCAGGGTCCCCTCCCCAAACCGAAGATGGCAGTCCACCCTTTTCCGGGTAAGAACCATGGACTCGGACTTGGAGGTGCTGATTCTCATCCCCGTCGCTTCACACTCGGCTACGAACCGATCCAGTGAGAGCTGAAGATCCCGGCCAGATGAAGCCATCAGGCTCACATCATCTGCAAAAAGCAAAGACCTAATCCTGCGGTCACCAAACCGGAACCCCTCAACGCCTTGACTGCGCCTAGAAATTCTGTCCATAAAAGTTATGAACAGAATCGGTGACAAAGGACAGCCTTGTCGGAGTCCAACCCTCACTGGAAATGTGTCCGACCTACTGCCGGCAACTCGGACCAAGCTCTGACACTGATCATACAAGGAAAGGACCACCACAATCAGACAGTCCATTACCCAATACTCTCTGAGCACTCCCCACGGGACTTCCCGAGGGACACGGTCCAATGCCTTCTCCAAGTCCACAAACCACATGTAGACTGGTTGGGCAAACCCCCATGCACCCTCAAGGACCGTGCTGAGAGTATAGAGCTGGTCCACAGTTCCAAGACCAGGACGAAAACAACACTGTTCCTCCTGTGTGTGACAATCATTGGTACTTTAACTTTATCCATCAATTGGTTCCTACACAAATCAAATAACAAAATGCATAGGCAATAATATAATGAGGCGATCATACATTTATATTCTTACATTCACTGTTACAAGCGGCCCTCTGAGGGCAGCCAGGACCGCCATGTGGCCCTCCATGACAACAAGGTCCACACCCCTGGTCTCGTGGGTTGTGAAAGTGTCCACATGTTGGTTGTTCCATAGGAAAAAATGTCACATGTTGGCGCGTTGCCCCCAAAGTTAGTGCTTGAGGTTGCCGTGTGTCCGCAGCAGGAACAATGTTCCCGTCTTCCATCTGAAGTACGAGAGGAAGGACTTGGCCGTGCGACTGACCATCAGCAACATGAAGGGCGACGACGCCTACGAGGCCAAGCTGGTGGGCTCCTTCCCCCAGGCGCTCTCTTACTCGGGAGTTCGTTCACATCGAGCCGTGGTAAAGCAGAGATGTGATTCTAAATCTACTTTTATATCTTTTCTTTGGCCATTTCCCATAAATATGACCTTGACTTCACCGTATGTGTAAATGATGTCTAGTACATTTAGGGCTCTCTAGCAATAGAATGCATCAACCATCTTTATTTTTGCAAATTAGTTTCACTATTAGGTCCTTTTCTGTATTAAAGACTTAGTGGCCACATGCGTGGACAGCACCTTTTAGCTCTTATTTCCAAAATGGTGTACATTACTGAATTGGGGTCTTATGGCCACTTATGTGGACACTTATACTGCCATCTGGTGGTGTCAGAAGAGTATAACATACAATGGAATTTGGAAAAAAAAAAGTGTAAAAATAAGAACTAGCATGTCACTAAACATGAAGTACACGTTTGTGTACTTATGGACTAAGTACATCATATCAAAAGATAATTCTTGGTTTTTATTCTAATTAGGGTCCAATAAGACCAAATAACAAAAAGAAATAAAAAAAAAAAGCATTTAAGCAAACAGCTTGGGCCTTAAGAGGTTTTTAAATATGAAATACACACATTATAGTTGATAATAATTAAAAAATACCAAATGTAGACTTTAAACCATGTTTTCTTATAGTTGCTTGGAATAAAGAGTATCTGTTAATTATTATGAGGATTTTTTCAAAGTTCCTATAACTTTTTTTATATTTCCCAAAAATCCCACAGGATGTTATTCAAGCTAATCAAAGAAAAAGAGCAAACCCAAAGCCTTACAATACTTAGAGTAGACATTTCGAAGACATTCAAGAAGACATCCAACTTCAATGCTGACACTGCAAAAACTGAAATCTAAGTACGATTAAATATTTCAAAGAAAGGTGATATTTGCTTAATTTCTGTCTGATGAGATTATTTTTCTCACTAAGCAGATTTTATGTTAGTGTTTTACTTGTTTTAAGTGTTTTGGTCCTAAATGATGTCAGTAAGATATTACAGCTTGTTGCTGAGATGTGATGAGCTATATTGAGTAAAACATGCTTGAAAGTAGAATATCAAGTGTTGCAAAGCTGTGTCATCAACACTCACAAGTAGAAAACTACTTTTATAAAGTAATCATTTCTTACTTCAAGAATGAAATAAAAAATCATGACTTTGACACAATTGTGTCTCATGATTGAAACAGATGACAGCCAAATGGACTTCGCTGTTTTATTTTCAATGAAACAATAGAAAATGCGTACTCATATAGTAGTACAGTTGTTATGAGTGAGAATATACTTATTTAAAGGTATTTTTTGGTTCATTGATGTTAGCTAATTTTACTTGTTTTGGAAAGTCTTGACAAGCCAAATTGTCTTGTTCTATTGGCAGATCATTAAGCTTACTTCAAATAAAATTCTCATCATTTTTGTATTTTTTTTCTTGTTTTTGAACACTGACTTTCTGCAGTGTTTAAAATACAATACTAAAAAAATGGTTTTTAATTATGTTATTATCTTAACATGTCCACTCATAAAATAAAATAAACACACAAGGCTCGATTCAGCTAATTCAAAATTGCATCTAATAACCATTTTCTAAATGATTACAGTGGTCCTTTGCCACATTGCGCTTCAATCTTTGGTGGATGTACTTTTGGCTTAAGGCATCAAGGATAAACATGTCTAAATGAAATAGAAATATCAATTATCGTCGTCTTGGCCATGGACGAGACCGTGGCTCCAAAAGTCATGACTGTATATGTTTTATTTTCTATTACCGTATTTCCTTGAATTGCTGCCAGGGCGCCAATTAATTTAAGACCTCTTCTCACTCCGGCGTTTACCAAAGGCATGCGGTAAAGGCAAGCATGCGCTGGTTATTTTAAAACCTCTTCTCACTCCGGCACTTACCAAAGGCATGCGGTAAATTTAGGCCTGCGCTTATAAATTTGAGTGTGTTGTAAGGATACAATCATGAAAAGCACATTTAATAAAAAAAATGTTATTATGGTCTTACCTTTACTTATAAACGAAGTCCATGTGCAGCTCCTTCTGATCAAATGCATCGATAACTTGTTTATAGAAGTCTTCCTTATCTTTCTTCAGTTTTAAAAGTCTCTCTGTCTCGATGGAGATCTTCCTTTATTACCTCCTGCTTCGATTGAAAGTCCAGTTTAGAAAACTGTTTTATTTTAGATATGTAATCCTCCATGTTAAAAGTGCAAGCGAGAGGAAAACATAAACGATCGCTGCTTGTTGTCACTTCTTCTGCAGCCGAGTAGTCGCAAGAAGGATCACTAGCGCCCTCTACCACCAGGAGGCGGGAGTCATTTAATGACTCATATTTGACACACGCAGCTATGGTATATTAATAAAACATAGCTGCTTACTGATCTTTTTAGCATATTCAATAGCTTGGACCTTAAATCCTACTGAATAGCTCTTAATCTTCTTCCCTTTATGCGATTTCAAATGGTTGAAATCAGCCTCCTCAATTTTGAAAATGATGACAGGTGAAGTGACGAGTTTGACCCGGCTGAAATTCTAGACATGCGCTAATAAAAATAATATTTTGCGAAACGAGTTTTACCCGGCGTTAATCCTGAGCCGGCGGTAATGCTAAGCAGGCGCTAATTATTTTGCGAAACGAGTTTGACCTGGCAGTAATTCTAGGCAGGTGCATACTATATACCTGGCGGCAATTCAAGGAAATATGGTACATGTCTAATATGTTGGGTGAAAAGAAAGTAAAAGTGATGACGTGAGTGTCATCCCATGTCGAGATGGCTCTCATAATGTAAAAGACTAGATTTAGAAAGTTATAAAAAGCTTTTTTTTACCCTGCAGCTGCAAAAATACTCAGCTTATCGCTACTAACTCCTACCACAGTCAGGCCCTGCACTGATGAACAGTGATAAATGTGTCATACATTGTACTTAAAATCAGGAATAACACCTATTCACTGCCTCTTAAAAAGTGTCTATTTTAATGTTACCAATAAAGCAATTCATATTTCTACTTTTCCTGTAGATGGACAAACAGATCATTTGTGTTGCCAATCAAAATGGCTCTCAGGCCGACTGTGAGCTCGGCAACCCTTTTAAGCAGGACTCTGAGGTACCTGAGATCACATTCTTCTTGATCTTTGTGAGCTATAGTTCACCTTTGATGCTTCTTTTCTCACCCAAAGGTGACATTTTTCATCATCCTGAGCACTGTGGCAGTGACTCTGGACACCACACAGATTGACATCGACCTGCAGCTCCAGACGTAAATAACACTTGCCTTGTTTACAACTCATACTTGCTGGAATTACTACTAATAAGTCATCAAGGTTTCCTCCTACATCAGAGCTGGGCAAATATTTGGACTCCGGGGCCACATTGAGGGGAAAAAAAATGTGTGTATGAATGATATATACTGTAAAAATCTGCTGTACAGTATGTGTGTTTGGCTCCCTTTTTTCAGGATCACTATTACCAAAAGTCACAATGTCCCATCGAGCAGTGTTTTTCAGCCATTTTTGAGCCAAGGCAAATTTTTTGCGTTGAGAAAAAGCAGAAGCACCACCAGCAGATATCATTAAAAAACAAAACTCAGTTGACAGTAAAAAGTGGTTGGATATGACTTTAAAGCATAACCAAGCATGCATCACTTTAGCTCTTGTCTCAAAGTAGGTGTACTGTCACCACCTGTCACATCACACACTGACTTATTTGCACTTTTTGCTGTTTTCCTGTGTGTCGTGTTTTACTTCTTAAATTTGTTTGTTCTATTGGCAGATAATTTTGCTTAGTTCAAATAAAATAACCCTTGTTTTTTTTCTTCTTATTATTTTAAAACACTGACTTTTTGCATTGTACTAACTACTGCTTACTAATAAGTCATGCTTACTACCATGTACTATTATTAAGTAATACTTACAACAACTACTTACTCCACATAAGACTTACTGTACTTATTTACCACTACCGTATTTCCTTGAATTGCCGCTGGGGCGCTAATTAATTTAAAACCTCTTCTCACTCTGGCGTTTACCAAAGGCATGCGGTAAATTTAGGCCTGCGCTTATAAATGTGAGTGTGATGTAAAGATACCATCATGAAAAGCATATTAAATTAAAAAAAAAACGTTATTATGGTCTTACCTTTACTTATTAATGAAGTCCATGCGCAGCTCCTTCTGATCAAAAGCATCGATAACTTGTTTATAGAAGTCTTCCTTATCTTTCTTCAGTTTTAAAAGTCTCTGTCTCGATGGAGATCTTTCTTTATTACCTCCTGTTCGATTGAAAGTCCAGTTTAGAAAACTGTTTTAATTTAGATATGTAATCCTCCATGTTAAAAGTGCAAGCGAGAGGAAAAAATAAAGGATCGCTGCTCACTCTTGCTGCTTGTTGTCACTTCTTCTGCAGCCGAGTAGTCGCAAGAAGGATCACTAGCGCCCTCTACCACCAGGAGGCGGGAGTCATTTAATGACTCATATTTGACACACGCAGCTACGGTATATTAATAAAACATAGCTGCTTACTGTTCTTTTTAGCATATTCAATAGCTCGGACCTTAAATCCTACTGAATAGCTCTTAATCTTCTTCCCTTTATGCGATTTCAAATGATTGAAATCAGCCTCCTCCATTTTGAAAATGATGACAGGTGAAGTGTCATTCGTGACGTGACAAGTTTGACCCGGCGGAAATTCTAGGCAGATGCTAATATTTTTGCGAAACGAATTTGACCCCGCGAAAATTCTAGACATGGGCTAATAAAAATAATATTTTGCGAAAGGAGTTTGACCCGGCAGTAATTCTAGGCTGGCACATACTATATACCTGGCGGCAATTCAAGGAAACACGGGTCATATTTACTTATTACTAATAAGTCATATTTACTTACTACCACTTGATATTAATAAGTCATATTTACTCACCAAGGTACTGAGGTATAAGTCATACTAACTTGTGGTCTTCTTGCCGGTCAGAACCAGTGTACAAGAACTTCTAGTCCAAGTGCGAGTCAAAGCCAAAGTGATGATCGAGCTGCCACTGTCCATCACTGGGTAGGTTTCCTGTGGGACTGCCAGAACCTACACAAGTGAGAAGAAATGCACGTGACATATAGTTTGTGTCCTCTCCATCAGGGAAGCCAGTCCTCATCGTGTTTCATTCGGCGGTGTGGTGAGAGGAGAGAGCGCCATGAAGAGTGAAGAAGATGTTGGCAGTTTGGTCAATTACACATTCAGGGTAGGTTGACTCGCTACAATACTCTGATCATTCCCAACTCAACTACTGTGTGGAATATTTTTTAAAGATCATTTACTATGTGTGAAAATTGTATTTAATTTTTTTAAGTAAAAAAATAACCACCCCTCCCCCCAAAAAAGAAAGATACAGCAAAAAAACAAAGTAGTACCTACAAATACATCAATTAAATAAACGAAAAAGAAATACTAATACATTATTAATAATAATAATCAGATATAAACTAAAAGAATATAAACACATATATATATATTACATATATATATGTATGTATATATATGTATATATGTACTGTGTGTATATATATATATATATATATATATATATGTATATATATTAGTACAGGCCAAAAATTTGGACACACCTTCTCACACAATGCATTTTCTTTATTTACATTGTAGATTGTCACATCAAAACTATGAATAAACACATGTGGAGTTATGTACTTAACAAAAAAAGGTGAAAGAACTGAAAACATGTTTCATATTCTAGTTTCTATAAAATAGCCGCCCTTTGCTCTGATTACTGCTTTGCACACTCTTGGCATTCTTTCCATGAGCTTCAAGAGGTAGACACCTGAGATGGTTTTAACTTCACAGGTGTCATAGTTTTGATGTGACAATCTACAATGTAAATAGTCGTGAAAATAAATAAAACACATTGAAATGAGAAGGTGTGTCCACACTTTTGGCCTGTATTGGATATATATATATATATATATTTACACAAACACACATATTGATATATATGTGTATAAATATATAAACATATTAATATCTACATATGTGTTTAAATATACATATATATATATATATACACATATATTAATATATACACATATATGTGTGTGTGTGTGTATATATATATATATATGTGTATATATATGTTTGTATGTATATCTTTATATATTTTTTCATTATTTTTCATTTTTCGCACTTTTATTATTTCATTATTCTTATCTTGCAAATTTACTTTTTATTTGAACCCTTTTACCGTGTTGCTTTTGCACTATCTTGTTTAGCTCATTCATTGTTTATGTTATTTCTTTGTTTTTGTTTTTTTGCTCTATGCTTTGTAACCTGTAAAAAAAATGTTGAAAACGTGCTATATAAATGAAGTTGCTTTGCCTGTATATATATATATATATATATGTGTGTGTGTGTGTGTGTGTGTTCTTGTATCACATAAAAATGGTAAATGATGGACAAAATTCCCCTTTAGGTATAATAATGCTGATTTCTCTTGCGTTCCCTCAGATTAACAACCTGTGGGGCTCCTCTGTCAAATCCTCGCTGCACATTCAGTGGCCCAAATCCACCAGAAACGGCAAATGGCTTTTATACCTGGTGAAGATGAGTGCTCAGGACGGCTCGCACGACGTCCTCTGCACGCCACAGTCTGAGATCAACCCTCTCCAACACATCCAGGTACAACGTAACACCAAGTCCGCCCGTTTCTAATAATAACTCAAGAGGGTGCATGCACTTTCAAGGAGACGCCTGCATCTCGGACAAAGCGGGACCTTGGACATGAAAAAGCAGTGTCAGACAAAAACAGGATTTTGGTGAGTTGAAAGTATTTGAGGGTTTGTGCGGAGGAGGACTAACTTGCCTTCTTCTGCAGTCATGTGGGAAGGACTTGCAGTGTGTGGTGTTGAAGTGCCCCCTGCAGGGACTCGATGGCTCCAGAGTGGAACTCAGAGCTCGTCTGTGGAACTCCACCTTCCTGGAGGTGATAAATATTTATTTATTTATTTCGTCAATCTTCACATAAAACAAAGAACAACAACAAAAAAAGAAGAAAAAAAAAAAACACTCATTTGAGCAATGATTGAGCCGAAAGGGTGTAGGTTGAAGCAACGCTTATATTCCTTGCCCTTATGTGGGCTCGTGGTGGTTTGTGCAGCCCTTTGAGACACTAGTGATTTAGGGCTATATAAGTAAACATTGATTGATTGATTGATATAAACCTACCCCATCACAACAAGAAGAAGGTTCAAAATATATAAAATCCAAAACATGCTTCACTTATATTACTTTTTTTTTTTAAACAATATATAAGCAACATATATGTAGCACACGTCTCATATACACAGTTTAACATTTAAATCAAACATATACATTTGTACACTTATATATATATATATATATATATATATATATACATATATATTATATATACACAATTTATTTAAATTCCATATAAAGTGGTAATATGTACATTTTAATATAACCTATATGTATAATTATGAAATGATAAATTGTATTTATATACATATTATATATTATTGTCTTTCTAAAACAATGTTTGCTGGTCTTTCTTATATTTACTAATGATAAATGATTTAAAAAGCTTTTTAAACTGGTTTATGTTGGTGCTGTGTTTTATTTCATCCTTTTAAACAGTTCCATATTTTAACCCCTGCTATTGTTATACTCATTCGTTTCTGCGTTGTTCTACAATATTGGATCTTAAAAAGTAGTTCTCCTCTTAAATGATAATTCCCTTCTCTCTGTAAAAATCTTCTCTGTAACCCTGTTGGAAGTCAATCTTTACTTGCTTTATAAATCATTTGGGCAGTCTTGAGTTGGATGAGATCTGGTAGTTTTAAATCAAATGTTTTTATAAATAATCCATTAGTGTGTTCTCGGGGTCCTGTGTTATGTATCAGTCTGATGGCCCTTTTTTGCATTATGAATAGTGGTTGGATGTTCGTCCTGTATGTATTTCCCCAAACTTCTAGACAGTAACTCAAATATGGTAAAACAAGTGTACAATAAAGAGTGTGTAATGTTTTTTGATTAAGAATGTGCCTTGTTTTACCCAGGACAGCAATACTTCTCGCCAACTTCCCTTTGATGTATGTAATGTGTGACTTCCAGCAGATCCTGTGGTCCAAGATCACACCCAAAAATTTGATTTTGTTTACTCTTTCTATACTAACATTGTCTATATATTATTTTGTTATTGCGGGAAGTAAACAATCACTCATGTTTTTTTTACCCCTCACAGGATTACACTTCTCTGTCATCCTTGGACATTATTGTGAGGGCTTCACTGGTGCTGCACACTCAGGCCACAAACTTGATCCTGACAACCCCCAACACGGATGTAAGTGTTGGAGAACATTGAGAAGATGTTGAGTTGTGAGTAGTAAGGGTGATGTGCAGAGGTGGGTAGTAACGCGCTACATTTACTTGGTTAAATCTACTTGAGTAACTTTTGGGATAAATTGTACTTCTAAGAGTAGTTTTAATGCAACATACTTTTACTTTTCCTTGAGTATATTTATAGAGAAGAAACGCTACTTTTACTCCACTCCATTTATTTACATTCAGCTCACTACTCGCTACTGATTTTTATCGATCTGTTAATGCACGCTTTTTTTGTTTTGGTTTGTCAGACAGACCTTCAAAGTAGGATCTATCACATGCCTGCGTTTCACCAATCAAATGCAGTCACTGGTGACGTTTGACTCCGTTTCACCAATCAAATGCAGTCACTGGTGACGTTTGACTCCGTTTCACCAATCAAACAGAGCCAGGCGGTCACATGATTAACTGCACACTTTTTTAAAAAAATAAACCTTTATTTATATATTTCAACATTTACAAACAGTTGAAAATGATAATCAAACTACTAAAACAATACAAAACAGTTTAAAAACCGTACAAAACAGTGCCAGGGGGTTGTAAATTCAAAGTAACTAAAATAGAATGCAAAAAAAAAATATATATATATATAAAGTAAACAAAGTGCAAAGCCATAGGCTCACTCAATCTCAGTAAATAACTTAAATTTGGAACACAGCATCATCGTTTTCACAGCTTTTTGGTTGTTAGAGGTAGAGTGTTTTAATGTAGCATTCTAACTCTTTTTTAACAGGTCGGGTATTGAGAAACTTACATTTATGAATATAAAACTTAGCCAATAGTATAATGAGGTTGCAAAGGTAAAATTCATTTTCACATTTTTTTTTCAATACAGTGCAAAACCAAATATATATTATTTTATATATATTATTGTTTTAGTTCCTTAAGAGATATTCCTGGCTCTGAATTTGTTCATTGCTATTTTTATGTTTTTGTGCATTACTTGTTGCCATAATCATTAAACAAACAGGTTACTCATCAGCTATTTAGTACTTAAGTAGTTTTTTCCCAACATACTTTTACTCAAGTTAATATTTGGGCGACTACTCCTTACTTTTACTTGAGTAATACATCTCTTAAGTAACAGTACTCTTACTTTAGTACAATTTCTGACTATTCTACCCACCTCTGGCGATGTGTGTTGCAGGTGACCATTACAGTGTTCCCAGAGAGCGAAGTGGCCCAGTACGCTGGCGTGCCCTGGTGGATCATCCTGGTGGCCGTTCTTGCAGGCATCTTGATTTTGGCTCTGTTGGTTTTTCTGCTCTGGAAGGTGAACGAACATATAACGTTTATAAAGTCAATGAAGCATATTTTGGTTTAGATAGCCGTAACCAACATGTTTGTATCATGTGAAGACTTACCAGTACCTGCTGTACATGACTTCAAGTGATGTGTACTCTCTTTTTCTTCTACAATAGAAATTCTTCTGTCAGTTCCTAACTCCAATTTGATTGAAGATGAGTTATTTCCATAAGGAATGATAGAAAAAATATCAGTTCCTGGGTGAACCTTTTGACAAACTGTGGATTGAACACATAAAAGTGTTATAGAGTAACTAATGTTGTCAAGCGATGAAAAAACGGTGATTAACTAATTATTATCCGTGATTAATTTAATTATTATGCTAAATGCTGAGAAAAGCCCTCAACTTGAGGTATTTTGTAGTGATATCACTCTGTTGAAAGAAATTAGTGATTAGTTTATTATGACCTGTAATTAATTAATCTATGTTTTAATCCCACCTAAAAATGTTGACAATTGCTCTCAATTTAAGATAAATATGTAAAGAAAAAAGTGGCTATTGTTTTTAACAGACTTGAACAGGTGCAGTCGCTTGTATTACCGAAAATAAAACATCAAGTTACTATAGTGTTGAAGTTATTAATACATCAAAAATTAGTAAGAAAACGTTTCTGAGTATTGAATGTTGAACTTGTTGCTTTACCCCAGCTTCAGATAATAAGCAATATTCATACAAGAAATAAACAGATAATATTTACTACTCATATAAGAAATAAACAGATAATAATTAATATTTATACAAGAAATAAACAGATAATAATTAAGTCATAAATGACAAACAGATAATAATTAATATTCATTCAAGAAATAAACAGAAATTAATTACTATTCATAAAAGAAATAAACAGATAATAATCAATACTCATACAAGAAATAAACTAATAATAAATAATACTCATAAATTAAATCAACAGATAATGAATATTCATACAAGAAATAAACTAATAATAAATAATACTCATAAATTAAATCAACAGATAATGAATACTCATACAAGAAATAAATAGATAATAATTAAGACTCAAACAAGAAATAAACAGATCGTAATTAATACTCCTAAATTAAATCAACAGATAATACTTATACAACAAATAAACAGATACAAATTCATATTCATACAAGAAATAAACAGATAATAATTAATATTCATAAAAGAAATAAACAGATAATAATTAATACTCATAAATTATATGAACAAAAGATAATTAATATCGATACAAGAAATAAACATGTAATAATTAATACTCGAACAAGAAATAAACTAATAATAAATAATACTCATAAATTGAATTGACAGATAATAATTAATATTCATACAAGAAATAAACAGATAATTAAGACTCATACAAGAAATAAACAGATAATAATTAATACTCCTAAATTAAATTAACAGATAATAATTAATACTCATACAACAAATAAACAGATACTAATTCATATTCATACAAGAAATAAACAGATAATAATTAATATTCATACAAGAAATAAACAGATAAAAATGTATATTAATACAAGAAATAAACAGATAATTTATACTCATAAAAGAAATAAACAGATAATAATTACAACCCATACAAGAAATAAACAGATAATTAATACTCTTACAAGAAATAAACAGATAATAATTAAGACTCCTACAAGAAATAAACACATAATAATACTCATAAATTAAATTATCAAATAATTCATACTCATACAAGAACTAAACAAATAATTCATACTCATACAAGAAATAAACAGAAAATCATATTAATACAAGAAATAAACAGATAATAATTAATATTCATACAAGAAATAAACAGAAAATAATTCATATTAATACAA